>NC_090929.1:76079664-76334664 GCF_040938575.1 Ambystoma mexicanum | reverse complement strand
CCTCAGGAATTAGCCATGTACTGGAGACTGGTTTCAACACCATGAGCCGTCGGGGCAAAGGCTCAAGATCGAATCAATGATCCATCTCATGACCGCTGGTGGTTGTTAGGCTGTGCTTGGCAGCGCCACCATATATTGGCAGTTTGTCTACTTCCTTTGTGTCCTTCTGATTGGTGTGGAGTGCTGCTTACCGCAGGGCAAGGCTCACCACCTGGGCCTTATTGTATAGTATTAGAATGCATCTCGTGACCCCCTTCAGTCTAAGGGGCGGTCAAGAATTGATGGTTTCAGGAGAATGTTGGAGAGTGTCGATGAGACCCTCCTAAATATGCCATTGTTCTGCCCCTTTCAGATATTTACCACGTGTCCTTTGACTGGCCCCGGGACCCCGATGTGCAGGAGCGTCTGACGGTCCCCGATGGGATCTCGGAGGAAGAGACGGGGAAGCGGCTGTTGGATTATCACCGCAACGTTCCTGGGGTACTTGACGCCTACAAGAAAAGTAACAAGATAATCAACGCGGACCAGCCATGCCTGGACGTCTTCTCCCAAGGTAAGTCTCAGACACTCGCCTTGGTGCAGGTAGAGTGGGGTGAAGTCACCTGTCCCTGCAGGATCAGCACTGGTTGGTACGTGGACATCACTGGGACATCCAGAGAGATAAAACACATTACCTTTCACTATTATGATGTACAAGGAGAAGAAATTAATTGTAGCTATTGCATAGGACAGTGGTCTGCAACCTTTGGCTCTCCAGATGTTGGGAATTACAACTCCCATCAGGGCTAGCTAGCATAGTCAGTGATGAGGGACCATGGGAGCTGTATTCCCAAACATCTGGAGAGCCAGAGGTTGCAGACCCCTGGCATAGGAAATGGCCAATGCAATGCAACTGGTCTGGGTGTCCACTTTCTATCTAGAAAGTGGCGTTTTGTCATGAGATGCTGCGGGACACGCCAGGAATGTCTGAAATGGTAGCAGCTGAGATCCATAAGCAACCAGGTGTACATTCAACGAGCAGATGGATCCATGCTGCGTCGCGCCCCGTGCGCTAACATACTGGTACCCCCAGGAGAACCTGTGAATCAAGACGTTGGGTTGGCAGAACGCATGAGAAAACGGGGCATCTGAAGGGGGAGGGGTGAATAGCTTTCCTCATCTGACAGCCTTACCCCGAGAAGAACCATGCTAAATTTCCTGGGCAGACTGATCTTCCATGAGAATCCACAGACAATTGGGGTTTATCAGTTCTGACAAAAAATAAGGAAAGGTCCCTCTTCTGCACTTAGATCCCTGTGATCCCCACCAGGCAGAAAGTGAGGTGCTTGTAGGCATATTAGATTGCTGTGATCCCCAAAGGCAGAAAGTGAGGTGCTTGAAGACATATTAGATCCCTGTGATCCCCACCAGGCAGAAAGTGAGTTGCTTGAAGGCATATTAGATTGCTGCGATCCCCACCGGGCAGAAAGTGAGTTGCTTGAAGGCATATTAGATCCCTGTGATCCCCACCAGGCAGAAAGTGAGGTGCTTGTAGGCATATTAGATTGCTGTGATCCCCACCAGGCAGAAAGTGAGGTGCTTGAAGGCATATTAGATCGCTGTGATCCCCACCAGGCAGAAAGTGAGTTGCTTGAAGGTGTATTAGATTGCTGTGAACCTCAAAGGCAGAAAGTGAGGTGCTTGAAGACATATTAGATCCCTGTGATCCCCACCAGGCAGAAAGTGAGGTGCTTGAAGACGTATTAGATCCCTGCGATCCCTACCAGGCAGAACGTGAGTTGCTTGAAGGTGTATTAGATCCCTGTGATCCCCACCAGGCAGAAAGTGAGGTGCTTGAAGGCATATTAGATCGCTGTGATCCCCACCAGGCAGAAAGTGAGGTGCTTGAAGGCATATTAGGTTGCTGTGATCCCCAAAGGCAGAAAGTGAGGTGCTTGAAGACATATTAGATCCCTGTGATCCCCACCAGGCAGAAAGTGAGGTGCTTGAAGACGTATTAGATCCCTTCGATCCCTACCAGGCAGAACGTGAGTTGCTTGAAGGTGTATTAGATCCCTGTGATCCCCACCAGGCAGAAAGTGAGGTGCTTGAAGGCATATTAGATCGCTGTGATCCCCACCAGGCAGAAAGTGAGGTGCTCGTAGGCATATTAGATTGCTGTGAACCTCAAAGGCAGAAGGTGAGGTGCTTGAAGACATATTAGATCCCTGTGATCCCCACCAGGCAGAAAGTGAGGTGCTTGAAGGCATATTAGATCGCTGTGATCCCCACCAGGCAGAAAGTGAGGTGCTTGAAGGCATATTAGATTGCTGTGATCCCCAAAGGCAGAAAGTGAGGTGCTTGAAGACATATTAGATCCCTGTGATCCCCACCAGGCAGAAAGTGAGGTGCTTGAAGACGTATTAGATCCCTGCGATCCCTACCAGGCAGAACGTGAGTTGCTTGAAGGTGTATTAGATCCCTGTGATCCCCACCAGGCAGAAAGTGAGTTGCTTGAAGGCATATTAGATCGCTGTGTTCTCCACCCAGCAGAAAGTGAGTTGCTTGAAGTCTTATTAGATTGCTGCGATCCCCACCAGGCAGAAAGTGAGTTGCTTGAAGGCGTATTAGATCGCTGTGATCCCCATGTTGCTTGAAGGCGTATTAGATCGCTGTGATCCCCACCAGGCAGAGAGTGAGTTTCTTGAAGACCTATTAGATCGCTGTGATCCCCACCAGGCAGAAAGTTAGTTGCTTGAAGGCATATTAGATCGCTGTGATCCCCACGTTGCTTGAAGGCGTATTAGATCGCTGTGATCCCCACCAGGCAGAAAGTGAGGTGCTTGAAGGCATATTAGATCGCTGTGATCCCCACCAGGCAGAAAGTGAGGTGCTTGAAGGCATATTAGATTGCTGTGATCCCCAAAGGCAGAAAGTGAGGTGCTTGAAGACATATTAGATCCCTGTGATCCCCACCAGGCAGAAAGTGAGGTGCTTGAAGACGTATTAGATCCCTGCGATCCCTACCAGGCAGAACGTGAGTTGCTTGAAGGTGTATTAGATCCCTGTGATCCCCACCAGGCAGAAAGTGAGTTGCTTGAAGGCATATTAGATCGCTGTGTTCTCCACCCAGCAGAAAGTGAGTTGCTTGAAGTCTTATTAGATTGCTGCGATCCCCACCAGGCAGAAAGTGAGTTGCTTGAAGGCGTATTAGATCGCTGTGATCCCCATGTTGCTTGAAGGCGTATTAGATCGCTGTGATCCCCACCAGGCAGAGAGTGAGTTTCTTGAAGACATATTAGATCGCTGTGATCCCCACCAGGCAGAAAGTTAGTTGCTTGAAGGCATATTAGATCGCTGTGATCCCCACGTTGCTTGAATGCGTATTAGATCGCTGTGATCCCCACCAGGCAGAAAGTGAGTTGCTTGAAGGCATATTAGATCGCTGTGATCCCCACCGGGCAGAAAGTGAGTTGCTTGAAGGCGTATTAGATCGCTGTGATCCCCTCGTTGCTTGAAGGCGTATTAGATTGCTGTGATCCCCACCAGGCAGAAAGTGAGTTGCTTGAAGAAATATTAGATCACTGTGATCCCCACCAGGCAGAAAGTGTGTTGCTTGAAGGCGTATTAAATCCCTGCGATCCACACTCGGAAGAAAGTGAGTTGCTTGAAGGCGTATTAGATCGCTGTAATCCCCGCGTTGCTTGAAGGTGTATTAGATCGCTGTGATCCCCACGTTGCTTGAAGGCATATTGGATCGCTGTGATCCCCACCAGGTAAAAAAGTGAGTTGCTTGAAGGCGTATTAGATCCCTGCGATCCCCACCCGGCACAAAGTGAGTTGCTTGAAGCGTATTAGATCGCTGCGATCCCCACCCGGCAGAAAGTGAGTTGTTTGAAGGCGTATTAGATCGCTGTGATCCCCACCAGGCAGAAAGTGAGTTGTTTGAAGGCATATTAGATCGCTGTGATCCCCACCAGACAGAAAGTGAGTTGCTTGAAGCGTATTAGATCGCTTTGTTTCCCACCCAGCAGAAAGTGAGTTGCTTGAAGGCGTATTAGATCCCTGCGATCCCCACCCGGCAGAAAGTGAGTTGTTTGAAGGCGTATTAGATCGCTGTGATTCCCAACCGGCACAAAGTGAGTTGCTTGAAGGCGTATTAGATCGCTGTGATCCCCACCAGGCAGAAAGTGAGTTATTTGAAGGCGTATTAGATCGCTGTGATCCCCACCCGGCAGAAAGTGAGTTGCTTGAAGTCTTATTAGATTGCTGTGATCCCCACCCGGCAGAAAGTGAGTTGTTTGAAGGCGTATTAGATCGCTTTGTTTCCCACCCAGCAGAAAGTGTGTTGCTTGAAGGCGTATTAAATCCCTGCGATCCACACTCGGCAGAAAGTGAGTTGCTTGAAGGCGTATTAGATCGCTGTAATCCCCGCGTTGCTTGAAGGTGTATTAGATCGCTGTGATCCCCACGTTGCTTGAAGGCATATTGGATCGCTGTGATCCCCACCAGGCAAAAAAGTGAGTTGCTTGAAGGCGTATTTGATCCCTGCGATCCCCACCGGGCACAAAGTGGGTTGGTTGACGCGTATTAGATCGCTGCGATACCCACCCGGCAGAAAGTGAGTTGTTTGAAGGCGTATTAGATCGCTGTGTTTCCCACCCAGCAGAAAGTGAGTTGCTTGAAGGCGTATTAGATCCCTGCGATCCCCACCCGGCACAAAGTGAGTTGCTTGAAGCGTATTAGATCGCTGCCATCCCCACCCGGCAGAAAGTGAGTTGTTTGAAGGCGTATTAGATCGCTGTGATCCCCACCAGGCAGAAAGTGAGTTGTTTGAAGGCCTATTAGATCGCTGTGATCCCCACCAGGCAGAAAGTGAGTTGCTTGAAGCGTATTAGATCGCTTTGTTTCCCACCCAGCAGAAAGTGAGTTGCTTGAAGGCGTATTAGATCCCTGCGATCCCCACCCGGCAGAAAGTGAGTTGTTTGAAGGCGTATTAGATCGCTGTGATTCCCACCCGGCACAAAGTGAGTTGCTTGAAGGCGTATTAGATCGCTGTGATCCCCACCAGGCAGAAAGTGAGTTATTTGAAGGCGTATTAGATCGCTGTGATCCCCACCCGGCAGAAAGTGAGTTGCTTGAAGTCTTATTAGATTGCTGTGATCCCCACCCGGCAGAAAGTGAGTTGTTTGAAGGCGTATTAGATCGCTTTGTTTCCCACCCAGCAGAAAGTGTGTTGCTTGAAGGCGTATTAAATCCCTGCGATCCACACTCGGCAGAAAGTGAGTTGCTTGAAGGCGTATTAGATCGCTGTAATCCCCGCGTTGCTTGAAGGAGTATTAGATCGCTGTGATCCCCACGTTGCTTGAAGGCATATTGGATCGCTGTGATCCCCACCAGGCAGAAAGTGAGTTGTTTGAAGGCCTATTAGATCGCTGTGATCCCCACCAGGCAGAAAGTGAGTTGCTTGAAGGCGTATTAGATCCCTGCGATCCCCACCCGGCAGAAAGTGAGTTGTTTGAAGGCGTATTAGATCGCTGTGATTCCCACCAGGCAAAAAAGTGAGTTGCTTGAAGGCGTATTAGATCCCTGCGATCCCCACCGGGCACAAAGTGGGTTGGTTGACGCGTATTAGATCGCTGCGATACCCACCCGGCAGAAAGTGAGTTGTTTGAAGGCGTATTAGATCGCTGTGTTTCCCACCCAGCAGAAAGTGAGTTGCTTGAAGGCGTATTAGATCCCTGCGATCCCCACCCGGCACAAAGTGAGTTGCTTGAAGCGTATTAGATCGCTGCGATCCCCACCCGGCAGAAAGTGAGTTGTTTGAAGGCGTATTAGATCGCTGTGATCCCCACCAGGCAGAAAGTGAGTTGTTTGAAGGCCTATTAGATCGCTGTGATCCCCACCAGGCAGAAAGTGAGTTGCTTGAAGCGTATTAGATCGCTTTGTTTCCCACCCAGCAGAAAGTGAGTTGCTTGAAGGCGTATTAGATCCCTGCGATCCCCACCCGGCAGAAAGTGAGTTGTTTGAAGGCGTATTCCCACCCGGCACAAAGTGAGTTGCTTGAAGGCGTATTAGATCGCTGTGATCCCCACCAGGCAGAAAGTGAGTTATTTGAAGGCGTATTAGATCGCTGTGATCCCCACCCGGCAGAAAGTGAGTTGCTTGAAGCGTATTAGATCGCTGCGATCCCCACCCGGCAGAAAGTGAGTTGTTTGAAGGCGTATTAGATCGCTGTGTTTCACACCCAGCAGAAAGTGAGTTGCTTGAAGGCGTATTAGATCTCTGCGATCCCCACCCGGCACAAAGTGAGTTGCTTGAAGCGTATTAGATCGCTGCGATCCCCACCCGGCAGAAAGTGAGTTTTTTGAAGGCGTATTAGATCGCTGCGATCCCCACCCGGCAGAAAGTGAGTTGTTTGAAGCGTATTAGATCGCTGCGATCCCCACCCGGCAGAAAGTGAGTTGTTTGAAGGCGTATTAGATCGCTGTGATCCCCACCAGGCAGAAAGTGAGTTATTTGAAGGCGTATTAGATCGCTGTGAACCCCACCCGGCTGAGAGTTAGTTGCTTGAAGTCTTATTAGATCGCTGTGATCCCCACCAGGCAGAAAGTGAGTTATTTGAAGGCGTATTAGATCGCTGCGATCCCCACCAGGCAGAAAGTGAGTTGTTTGAAGGCGTAGGGGTGGAGGGACCAGCGTCCTGGGAAAGTGAGTCTTTTCACGATGTAACAACTTTCTGTGCAGCATTCCATAGGAATGTCACCTCTTCTTCACTCATCATCCAAGCCCCTGACCCCACACTTACCAACTGACCTTTTGAGTATACACATGAACCTCCAGGCACATTGCGGGCTGGCACCAACCAGTGCCTCCGCCTCCACGAGCCCGTGGGGGAGCCTGTGCAGCCATGGGCTGTGCATGAATACATCCAAAAGGAAATGTTTCAGTGTTCTCTCCCGCTGACATTTCCTGCAACCCACACTCGCACACCCCGCCCTCTTACTTTCCTTTTGACATGCATGGGATCTTTTTTTTAATTTTTAAAAAACTTTATTTTACTCCATGCGGGGGTCTTACCCGCAACCCCCGATCCCCCTTGTTCGCTATATAATGGCACGGAATGGTATTCTTGTTTGACATTTTCGGCTTTTAGACATTTTCGAACAGCCGTAATTCGAACATAAATACCATTGGTTTTTTCCGGTTATTTTTGCAGATACCCCCGCTACAGCTCTGCTTCACCTCTCCGCTCCCTCCACAGATTCCTCCCTGTTCACCCCCTAAACTCTCCTGGTAGGTTAGCAAGCTTGGGATCTCCTCGATGCGGACACCCTCCCCCCCCCCCCCCCGCTACAGCTCTTCTTCACCTCTCCGCTCCCTCCACAGATTCCTCGCTGTTCACCCACCTAAGCTCTCCTGGTAGATTAGCAAGCTCGGGGTCTCCTCGATGCGGATACCCCCCACTACAGCTCTGCTTCACCTCTCCGCTCCCTCCACAGATTCCTCCCTGTTCACCCCCCTAAACTCTCCTGGTAGGTTAGCAAGCTCGGGATCTCCTCGATGCGGATACCCCCCACTACAGCTCTGCTTCACCTCTCCGCTCCCTCCACAGATTCCTCCCTGTTCACCCCGCTAAGCTCTCCTGGTCGGTTAGCAAGCTTGGGATCTCCTAGATGCGGATACCCCCCGCTACAGCTCTGCTTCACCTCTCCGCTCCCTCCACAGATTCCTCCCTGTTCAACCCCTAAGCTCTCCTGGTAGGTTAGCAAGCTTGGGATCTCCTCGATGCGGACACCCCCCCCCGCTACAGCTCTTCTTCACCTCTCCGCTCCCTCCACAGATTCCTCGCTGTTCACCCACCTAAGCTCTCCTGGTAGATTAGCAAGCTCGGGGTCTCCTCGATGCGGATACCCCCCACTACAGCTCTGCTTCACCTCTCCGCTCCCTCCACAGATTCCTCGCTGTTCACCCCCCTAAGCTCTCCTGGTAGATTAGCAAGCTCGGGGTCTCCTCGATGCGGATACCCCCCACTACAGCTCTGCTTCACCTCTCCGCTCCCTCCACAGATTCCTCGCTGTTCACCCCCCTAAGCTCTCCTGGTAGATTAGCAAGCTCGGGGTCTCCTCGATGCGGATACCCCCCACTACAGCTCTACTTCACCTCTCCGCTCCCTCCACAGATTCCTCCCTGTTCACCCCCCTAAACTCTCCTGGTAGGTTAGCAAGCTCGGGATCTCCTCGATGCGGATACCCCCCACTACAGCTCTGCTTCACCTCTCCGCTCCCTCCACAGATTCCTCCCTGTTCACCCCGCTAAGCTCTCCTGGTCGGTTAGCAAGCTTGGGATCTCCTAGATGCGGATACCCCCCGCTACAGCTCTGCTTCACCTCTCCGCTCCCTCCACAGATTCCTCCCTGTTCAACCCCTAAGCTCTCCTGGTAGGTTAGCAAGCTTGGGATCTCCTCGATGCGGACACCCCCCCCCCCCCGCTACAGCTCTTCTTCACCTCTCCGCTCCCTCCACAGATTCCTCCCTGTTCACCCCCCTAAGCTCTTCTGGTAGGTTAGCAAGCTCGGGATCTCCTCGATGCGATACCCCGCGCTACAGCTCTGCTTCACCTCTCCGCTCCCTCCACAGATTCCTCGCTGTTCACCCCCCTAAGCTCTCCTGGTAGGTTAGCAAGCTCGGGATCTCCTCGATGCGATACCCCGCGCTACAGCTCTGCTTCACCTCTCCGCTCCCTCCACAGATTCCTCGCTGTTCACCCCCCTAAGCTCTCCTGGTAGGTTAGCAAGCTCGGGATCTCCTCGATGCGATACCCCGCGCTACAGCTCTGCTTCACCTCTCCGCTCCCTCCACAGATTCCTCGCTGTTGACCCCCCTAAGCTCTCCTGGTAGGTTAGCAAGCTTGGGAACTCCACGATGCGGATACCCCCCGCTGCAGCTCTGCTTCACCTCTCCGCTCCCTCCACAGATTCCTCGCTGTTCACCCCCCTAAGCTCTCCTGGTAGGTTAGCAAGCTTGGGATCTCCTCGATGCGGATACGCCCCTCTACAGCTCTGCTTCACCTCTCCGCTCCCTCCACAGATTCCTCGCTGTTCACCCCCCTAAGCTCTCCTGGTAGGTTAGCAAGCTCGGGATCTCCTCGATGCGATACCCCGCGCTACAGCTCTGCTTCACCTCTCCGCTCCCTCCACAGATTCCTCCCTGTTCACCCCCCTAAGCTCTCCTGGTAGGTTAGCAAGCTTGGGAACTCCTCGATGTGGATACCCCCGCTACAGCTCTGCTTCACCTCTCTGCTCCCTCCACAGATTCCTTCCTGTTCACCCCCCTAAGCTCTCCTGGTAGGTTAGCAAGCTTGGGATCTCCTCAATGTGGACACCCCCCCGCTACAGCTCTTCTTCACCTCTCCGCTCCCTCCACAGATTCCTCCCTGTTCATCCCGCTAAGCTCTCCTGGTAGGTTAGCAAGCTTGGGATCTCCTCGATGCGGATACCCCCCGCTACAGCTCTGCTTCACTTCTCCGCTCCCTCCACAGATTCCTCGCTGTTCACCCCCCTAAGCTCTCCTGGTAGATTAGCAAGCTCGGGGTCTCCTCGATGCGGATACCCCCCACTACAGCTCTACTTCACCTCTCCGCTCCCTCCACAGATTCCTCCCTGTTCACCCCCCTAAACTCTCCTGGTAGGTTAGCAAGCTCGGGATCTCCTCGATGCGGATACCCCCCACTACAGCTCTGCTTCACCTCTCCGCTCCCTCCACAGATTCCTCCCTGTTCACCCCGCTAAGCTCTCCTGGTCGGTTAGCAAGCTTGGGATCTCCTAGATGCGGATACCCCCCGCTACAGCTCTGCTTCACCTCTCCGCTCCCTCCACAGATTCCTCCCTGTTCAACCCCTAAGCTCTCCTGGTAGGTTAGCAAGCTTGGGATCTCCTCGATGCGGACACCCCCCCCCCCGCTACAGCTCTTCTTCACCTCTCCGCTCCCTCCACAGATTCCTCCCTGTTCACCCCCCTAAGCTCTTCTGGTAGGTTAGCAAGCTCGGGATCTCCTCGATGCGATACCCCGCGCTACAGCTCTGCTTCACCTCTCCGCTCCCTCCACAGATTCCTCGCTGTTCACCCCCCTAAGCTCTCCTGGTAGGTTAGCAAGCTCGGGATCTCCTCGATGCGATACCCCGCGCTACAGCTCTGCTTCACCTCTCCGCTCCCTCCACAGATTCCTCGCTGTTCACCCCCCTAAGCTCTCCTGGTAGGTTAGCAAGCTCGGGATCTCCTCGATGCGATACCCCGCGCTACAGCTCTGCTTCACCTCTCCGCTCCCTCCACAGATTCCTCGCTGTTGACCCCCCTAAGCTCTCCTGGTAGGTTAGCAAGCTTGGGAACTCCACGATGCGGATACCCCCCGCTGCAGCTCTGCTTCACCTCTCCGCTCCCTCCACAGATTCCTCGCTGTTCACCCCCCTAAGCTCTCCTGGTAGGTTAGCAAGCTTGGGATCTCCTCGATGCGGATACGCCCCTCTACAGCTCTGCTTCACCTCTCCGCTCCCTCCACAGATTCCTCGCTGTTCACCCCCCTAAGCTCTCCTGGTAGGTTAGCAAGCTCGGATCTCCTCGATGCGATACCCCGCGCTACAGCTCTGCTTCACCTCTCCGCTCCCTCCACAGATTCCTCCCTGTTCACCCCCCTAAGCTCTCCTGGTAGGTTAGCAAGCTTGGGAACTCCTCGATGTGGATACCCCCGCTACAGCTCTGCTTCACCTCTCTGCTCCCTCCACAGATTCCTTCCTGTTCACCCCCCTAAGCTCTCCTGGTAGGTTAGCAAGCTTGGGATCTCCTCAATGTGGACACCCCCCCGCTACAGCTCTTCTTCACCTCTCCGCTCCCTCCACAGATTCCTCCCTGTTCATCCCGCTAAGCTCTCCTGGTAGGTTAGCAAGCTTGGGATCTCCTCGATGCGGATACCCCCCGCTACAGCTCTGCTTCACTTCTCCGCTCCCTCCACAGATTCCTCGCTGTTCAGCCCCCTAAGCTCTCCTGGTAGGTTAGCAAGCTCGGGATCTCCTCGATGCGGATACCCCCCGCTACAGCTCTTCTTCACCTCTCCGCTCCCTCCACAGATTCCTCCCTGTTCACCCCCATAAGCTCTCCTGGTAGGTTAGCAAGCTTGGGATCTCCTTGATGCGGATACCCCCCGCTACAGCTCTTCTTCACCTCTCCGCTCCCTCCACAGATTCCTCCCTGTTCACCCCCATAAGCTCTCCTGGGAGGTAGCAAGCTTGGGATCTCCTCGATGCGATACCCCCTGCTACAGCTCTTCTTCACCTCTCCGCTTCCTCCACAGAATCCTCCCTGTCACCCCCCTAAGGTCTCCTGGTAGGTTAGCAAGCTCGGGATCTCCTCGATGCGGATACCCCCCACTATTGCTCTGCTTCACCTCTCCGTTCCCTCCACAGATTCCTCCCTGTTCACCCACCTAAGCTCTCCTGGTAGGTTAGCAAGCTTGGGAACTCCTCGATGTGGAGACCCCCCACTACAGCTCTGCTTCACCTCTCCGCTCCCTCCACAGATTCCTCGCTGTTCACCCCCCTAAGCTCTCCTGGTAGGTTAGCAAGCTTGGGATCTCCTCGATGCGGATACCCCCCGCTACAGCTCTGCTTCACCTCTCTGCTCCCTCCACAGATTCCTCCCTGTTCACCCCCCTAAGCTCTCCTGGTAGGTAAGCAAGCTTGGGATCTCCTCGATGCGATACCCCCCACTACAGCTCTGCTTCACCTCTCCGTTCCCTCCACAGATTCCTCCCTGTTCACCCCCCTAAGCTCTCCTGGTAGGTTAGCAAGCTTGGGATCTCCTCGATGCAGAGACCCCCCGCTGCAGCTCTGCTTCACCTCTCCGTTCCCTCCACAGATTCCTCGCTGTTCACCCCCCTAAGCTCTCCTGGTAGGTTAGCAAGCTCGGGATCTCCTCGATGCGGATACCCCCCACTACAGCTCTGCTTCACCTCTCCGATCCCTCCACAGATTCCTCCCTGTTCACCCCCCTAAACTCTCCTGGTAGGTTAGCAAGCTTGGGAACTCCTCGATGCGGATACCCCCCGCTACAGCTGTGCTTCACCTCTCTGCTCCCTCCACAGATTCCTTCCTGTTCACCTCCCTAAGCTCTCCTGGTAGGTTAGCAAGCTTGGGATCTCCTCGATGCGGACACCCCCCGCTACAGCTCTTCTTCACCTCTCCGCTCCCTCCACAGATTCCTCCCTGTTCACCCCGCTAAGCTCTCCTGGTAGGTTAGCAAGCTTGGGATCTCCTCGATGCGGATACCCCCCGGTACAGCTCTGCTTCACCTCTCCGCTCCCTCCAGAGATTCCTCGCTGTTCACCCCCCTAAGCTCTCCTGGGAGGTAAGCAAGCTTGGGATCTCCTCGATGCGATACCCCCTGCTACAGCTCTTCTTCACCTCTCCGCTTCCTCCACAGAATCCTCCCTGTCACCCCCCTAAGGTCTCCTGGTAGGTTAGCAAGCTCGGGATCTCCTCGATGCGGATACCCCCCACTACAGCTCTGCTTCACCTCTCCGTTCCCTCCACAGATTCCTCCCTGTTCACCCACCTAAGCTCTCCTGGTAGGTAAGCAAGCTTGGGATCTCCTAGATGCGGATACCCCCCACTACAGCTCTGCTTCACCTCTCCGTTTCCTCCACAAAATCCTCCCTTTCACCCCCCATAAGGTCTCCTGGTAGGATAGCAAGCTCGGGATCTCCTCGATGCGGATACCCCCCACTACAGCTCTGCTTCACCTCTCCGCTCCCTCCACAGATTCCTTGCTGTTCACCCCCCTAAGCTCTCCTGGTAGGTTAGCAAGCTCGGGATCTCCTCGATGCGGATAAACCCGCTACAGCTCTGCTTCACCTCTCTGCTCCCTCCACAGATTCCTCCCTGCTCACCCCCCTAAACCCTCCTGGTAGGTTAGCAAGCTTGGGAACTCCTCGATGCGGATACCCTCCTCTACAGCTCTGCTTCACCTCTCTGTTCCCTCCACAGATTCCTCCCTGTTTGCGCCCAAAGCGCTCCTGGTAGGTTAGCAAGCTCTGGATCTCCTCGATGGAGAGGCGCTCAAGTGTTACTGCCTCATAGCACCCATAAACGTGCTGGCACATGGACTCGGGTACTTGTTGCCCACCTCCATCAAGCCCTCTGGTTTTGCACCTTGCTCTCCTTCTACTAGCCCGGTCCCTTCCCTTCCAGGACTATACGATAAGAGGCCCCAAAAGGTCAGGTGTGCCCTTCTGAGATCCAGGGTTACCAGTTCCTGTGGGAAGTGTAGGGGAGATCTGGTCCCTCACACTTATCAGGCGTACCATCCTTGCAACCTTCTTCCAGAGGTCAGGTAGTACCGTTGTAGAGCGCACTGCTCGCCTCAAAGGAGGCATCGAGGTGTTACCACATCTGAAAACCACTGCTTCCCAATAAGAAGTAATTTGCTGCAGAAAAGATTGTCCAGAGGAACTTAGTTTATAAACAAAGTATCAAAAAGAATTTTATTAAACTTGATACAACATTTGTAAAAAGTCAATTAATTGTGACTTAATCAGCACTTAAATTCTTATTTACATTTCAGGAGAGATAACCATTAAGAACACACCAGTTAATACAAATAAATAATTCGCTCATTCATCCAACAACTTACTTATAAAATTCTACCCAAATACAAATATGTGGTAGGACCTACTAATGGTCACAACTAACAAATTCATTTCATAACGTGCATTCAATGTACATGACTACTAAAGTTCTAACATACTGGAGTGGATCCATTGGATGTAAAAAAAAATCCATCCCCGATTTCTTGACCGGTTTAGACGTGTGAAGATAACTTGAACGACGACTTCATTAGGAAAAAATGTAAGCACTTGCAACTGAAAGTCAAATATTGAGAAGCAAGAGAGCAAAGAAGCAAGAGAACAGGATAAAAGGAGGTCCGGATCCTCAAATGTAGTGGCCAGAAAGACTCAACAATGCCACATACAGAGTGATGGACTCATCACATAGGAGTTAAGAGGTAGAGGGCACTGCACAGCCCAAATGTAATACTTCGGGGAGGATCTTTAACCGTGTACACAGGAATAAGCTGTCGTCATCACAAGGTGCACGTCCCTCTGAGTGATGCCGATATCGGACGAATTAGCAGCCCACAATGTTACGGCAGTGCCAGCGGTGTTCGGTAGCTACCGTATCCTGGAGCCTCTCCTTGCGTTCACGGACCGTTGCACGCCACAGAGTGTGTGCCATCCCAATCAGAAGTAACCAGGTCTTCAGGCAACGCCTGCATTCTAGATAGCTTAGAAGAATCCGAAGACACAGAGGGAGGGCATTCTATAGGTTAGATGCCAAAACGCTAAAAGACCGGCCTCCCAAGATATACGATTGCTACATTTCTACCCATCAAACATAGTAAATAAAACAGTCTGTTTGTTTTGCCCTTATGAAAACATGGTTCTATTTTTAAACTTTATGTTGCGTCAGGGACACGGATCAAACGCTTACGAATGAAGGCTGGTGCTTTAAGGTGAAAAGCTTTGTGCCCATACAAAGTATCTTAAAGTCGATCCTTTTTGTCTCGGGCAGCCACTGAAATCGACACGCCTGTTCAAATGAACTACAAGTCTGGCAGCTGCGCTCTGAATGATATAGATTAGCAGTAATCCAAGCGACTAGACATCTAGAAAGAAGCGGATTCTGGAGTTGGATTCTTGTCGGGAGTGAGAAGTAGCCAAGAAACCATTTTAAAGATCGCAGTTAAAAAAAAAAACAACTGCGCTGCAAGCAGATTATCAGCGCTTTGCACTGGCGCAAAAAATCAGAGCGATTGAATTTAGCACCGATTTTACTGCTTAGATATTTGGGAACGGAGCAAACAGATTTAGCTCCAGTTTGTATTATCCAAACAAACAAGTTACTTACCTTATCTGGTAACGTTCTTTCGATGGGATGTTCCTCCGACGTATTCCACATCTATGACAGGTAATGACCACAGCTGTGCTGCTTCGGAACATTTTCGGCAGAGGGCGTCCTGCGTCGATGACGTTGATACGTTGTCCTCGAAGGCCTCTGTCGAGGGTCGACGTCACCGGATGTTATATATAGGACGCACGGTGCCCGTAGCCTCAGTTGTAGTTTTTTCCCAGAATGTGTGGCACCAATCTCCTGCCAGTAAGACAGCAGAAAGCCTTGAAGAAACGGAAGCTGCAATCGCATAAGAAATTCTTAGTAGCGGGGCAGGCTGGGAGGGTTCGATGTGGAATACGTAGGAGGAACATCCCATCAAAAGAACGTTACCAGATAAGGTAAGTAACTTGTTCTTCAAGGGGATTGTGTTCTCCGACGTATTCCACATCTATGACAGACTCCCAAAGCAGTACCAACGTCTGGAGGTGGGAAAAGAATTTACAAATTATAATTTTAGAATGCCCAATCAAATTGCTGAATAAAGGACTGCCTTACCAAATGCCAAATCCTGCCCATGGATGGAGTCCAAGGAATAGTGTCTCAAAAAAGTATGGACAGAGGCCCATGTTGCTGCTTCGCAAATATTGCTAATCGGAACACTCCTCTGTAGGGCAGTGGAGGCAGCCACACCCCTAGTAGAGTGAGCCCGTAAACCTACTTGAGGGTCCTTTCCCGCCAAACGGTAACCCTCAGAGATCGTCAAAATGATCCATCTAGACAAGGTCTGTTTGGAAACAGCCTGACCCAAGCATCTTCCAGCATAACCAACAAATAGCTGATCGTCCACTCTGACCCGGAACATCCGCGAGAGATAGAAACTCAAAGCTCTTCTAGGAACCAACCTATGGAGCCTCTCCTCTTCCTTACCAGGATGTGGAGGAGGATAAAACGCCAGAAGAATTACCTTCTTGCACAAATGGAATTCCGACACAACCTTCGGAAGAAAAGAAGGGCGCACCCGCAGGACAACCCTGTCCTTATGGAATACAGTAAAGGGTGGCTTGGGGGAAAGTGTCTGCAACTCACTCACTCTGTGTGCGGAAGTAACCGCAACTAAAAACACAGTTTTAAAGGACAACAGTCACAAGGGACAAGAATGTAAGGGCTCAAACGGAGCTCCCATTAGGAACTTTAAAACCAAATTCAAATCCCACCCCGGCACCTGGAAAGGCGACGGTGGAAACACATTAGTTAGCCCTTTCAGAAACTGAAAAATCAAAGGGATCTTAAAATAAGAACATTCCTCAGACGGGCGCTTAAATATTGACAGCACCGCCAGGTAACCCTTAATGGTACCCACTTGCAGGCCCTTGTGGGCTAAAGAAAGCAAAAAAGACAAAGCCAAAGGAATGGAACATTGGAAAGGATCTACATTCTGTACCCTGCACCAGTCACAGAACTTTCTCCAACAGCATCGGTACAGGGATTTCGTTGTGGGCCTTCTGGCCGAAAGCAACACCTCCATGTTTCGGGGAGGTCCCAATCCTTATACCTCAACCTTTCAGATACCAAGCATGAAGGCTTAGAGACTTTACCTCTGGATGGAGAACCTGACCCCCTTCCCGTGAGAGCAGATCTTCTTGGTAGGGAAGACGGCATGGAAGGCAGATGGACATGTCTAGAAGGTCCAGGTATCACGCTCTCCTGGCCCATGCCGGAGCAATGAGGATCATCCGGGAACCGAACCTCCGTAACCTCTGCAACACTTGCAGAATGATGGGGACTGGAGGGAACACGTACAGCAGTGGAAAGGACCACTCCACTACGAACGCATCCCCTAAGGCTCCTCTTGGAGGAAATTCCTGCAAGCAGAATCTTTTGCACTTCCGGTTGACACTGGTGGCGAAGAGATCCACTTGTGGGGTTCCCCAAAGGGTGAAGATCTCAAACAGAACTTCCGAGCCAGCTCCCACTCGTGAGAGACCGTGCTCTGAGCGTCCTCTGCCGCATTTTTGTCTCCGGCAAGATGAACTGCTGAGGTCGAAATTTCCTGCTGGATAGCCCAGAACCAGAGCTGCATCGCCTCCCTGCATAACGGGAGTGACCCTGCCCCCCCTTTTTTGTTGAGTTAGTGCATGGCCACTGTATTGTCCGTCATAATCAGGACATACTTCCCCCGCACAGACGGCAGAAAAGCTTTCAGGTCTAGCCTGACAGTCCGCAGCTCTAACAGATTGATGTGGAGTCTGGACTCCGACTGAGACCAACGGCCGCTGCCTGTCAACTTGTTGGCATGAGCTCCCCAACCTGTGAGGGATGCGCCCGTCACGATTGTCACCTCTGGCCAAGGTTGCCAAAATGGAGCTCCCTTCTTCAGATTTCCTTGGTTGGCCCACCACAGAAGATCCTGTGCATTCGAGGGCGGAATCTGAACGGGATCCAACATCTTGCCGGAGAACTGTGACCACTGCATCTTGAGAGCCCACCGCAGAGATCTCATCTGCAGCCTGGCCTCTGGCACCAGGAAAATGCAGGATGCCATGAGGCCGAGCAACCTCAAGAACTCGAATGCTGGGAGACTCTGGGCACGATGAAACTTGTCCACCATCTGCAGAATGTGATGAGCCCTCACCTGGGGAGGCGAACACTGCCCCAGGGATGTGTCTAGCACTGCTCCGATGTATTGGAGCCGCTGGGTAGGTTTCCAATGGGACTTCTTTAAATTGAGGGAGAAGCCCAGCTTGTGAAGGGTGTGGCAGGTGACGGACAGATGATCTAGGACTTCAGGCCCGGCTCCAGCAGGGGGGCCCAGAGGGCCAGGCCCCCCCTAGAAAGGAGGAAATGCAAGTGGGAGCTGAGGGAGTGGAGGCATTGGGGGTCTGTGCGGGACGGGGGACAGCATTTCACTCTAAACATGCAGCAATGCAGAGAGATTAGCATTCTAATGGGCTGCACTGAAGGAGGCCTGGCCAAGATTGTTTGCTTCTGGACAATGATTTATGCTCTATAGCCATGAAAGCACAAATGACCACAGAGATGAAGGGCCATTCGCACCTCTAAGTGAGGTAGCACTTACTCGAGAAGGCTACATACAACTATTTTCTCAAGCCTAAAGTCACAAAGTTGGTTTCTGCAATTTAAAGTATGTTTATTTTTTGTGGGAAAATAGCATTTTTTCACATCATGCTTAATAAAATGGTTAACTATGTCAAACAATAAATGACAGGTGATGTTTATTGCACTCAGATTTCTTCAGAAGGTGCATCAACGGAATGGGGACCCTGTCAAATATATTCTGCTGCATTAACTACTTGAGTATTAGTGAAAAAATATGGTTGGTAGTAACAAAAATGTAATTCTGTAGGGGGGAGCAGTATAGCATTATAGTGAAAAAGTGATGGATGTGAGGCTTTGAATTAAACATTACCACTATCACTTCAAATGACACTTGGTCCTATCACCAAAAGGTGCAGATTAGTGTCAGTTGTTAGGCCATGTTTGTTTGTTTATTTATTTAGTATAGCGCTCCAGTTCCAGAGGTAAAAGGGCGCTTCAGTACAAGGTTACAAAGTACATAATAAAAGTATACAGTTATACATTATACAATTTGTATTTGGAACAACACAGTAACGGGCAAGAACACATGGCAGTAACATCGAACAGAGAGGGCGGACAGGGGTGAGTGCTAGGTTCTATTTAGTAACCAACTGATGGCCTGTTTCCTAAATGACTGAAAAGACTCGATGGATTTAATGTTAAATGGTAGGGTGTTCCAAAGCTGGGAGGCAAGGACCGTGAAACTGGAGCCTCCAGCTCTTTTTAGGGAGAATCTGGGCACTGTAAGGCATAATGTGTTGGAAGATCTAGTGGTTCTGGCAACAGATTTCAAGGTACATTTATTGGTGAGATAAGGAGGGGCTAGGTGGTTTAAGGCTTTATATGTAAGACAAATAGTTTTTAGGTCAATTTTATGTTTTATGGAGAGCCACTTACAAGAGTTTCTGATGGTGGAGATGTGGTCATGCCTTGGGATGTTTAGAGCTGCTCGTAGCGTGTTGTTTTGGAGTACCTGTAATTTGTTAGTGATGGATTGGTTTGCGCTTAGGTATAGGCTATTACAGTAGTCCATTTTAGACTGTAGGAGAGCCCTGGCCAGCGTAAGGCAGCTATCAGAGGACAGGAAGGGTCTGCAGGCCCTGACCAGCTTGCCGGTGTAGACTGTGGTGGAGGCAGTCATGTTGAGTTGTTTGGCAAGGTTAGTGTTAGCAACAAGATAAAAGCCTGGATTTTTACACTTTTGACGATGGGAATAGTATTGCCATCGATGGTGATGCTGTTGTAGGTAGGCTGAGTTTAGAGAGGTTGTTGGGAGAGCTGACAAGGAGACGTTCCGTTTTCTCATCATTCAAACAGAGGCCGTGTGTGGCCATCCATGCTTGAATGGTGGTAAAGATGTCGTTATTCCGGGCGACGTCGGCGTTGTAGTTACCTGAAAGGGTGAGGAGTGTCTGGGTGTCATCCGCATAGTTTGTATGGGTAACATGGTCCAGTTTGTCAAAGAGTGGGTTTGTAAATATATTGTACAAAGTGGACGAGACACATGAGCCTTGTGGGACACCACATGCGATGGGGATGGGGTCAGCTGCCGCTACTGGTGAGAAAACCCTCATGGTTCTGTTGGCCAGGAAGGATTGTATCCATGTGACAGCAGAGGAGGAGAAGTGAGCAGCGGAAGATAAGTGGTTGCACAGGATTTTGTGATCGACCAGGTCAAAGGCTGCTGATAGGTCTAAGAGGAGTAGGATGGCAGCGTTGCCTTTGTCTTTGATTTCATTAATCTGACTTTTGAGGTCAACAAGGGCCCTTTCTGTTCCATGTTGAGGTTTAAAGCCAGATTGACGTATTCCTAGCAGTTGGTTTGTCTCAAGGTGGTCCTGGATTTGCAGGTAGGCAACTCTGTCGAGGACTTTTAGCAGGAATGGGACCGTAGTGATGGGCCTGTAGTTGGTAGGTATAGTTGGGTCTAGTGATTGTTTTTTTAGTAGTGGGAGAACCCATGATTGTTTTAGGTTGCTAGGGACTGAGCTGGAGTCGAAGGATAGGTTTATTAGTTTAGTGATGAAGGGGGAAAGATCTCTGGCTGCATCTTTTATAATCTGGGCAGGCCAGCGGTCCCCTTTGCAGTTAGATGGTTTTAGTGAGTCTATAATTTTTTGTACTTCTAGTGGCATGACCCTTTTGAAAGTAAAGCCTGGGTTGGTGTCAATGGGCAGTGGTGTAATGGGGCTGGTAGACTTGATGCTGGTTAGTTGTTGTCGTTTACATTATATTTTAGATTGAAGTCCTGTGATTTTATTGACAAGAGCATTCTGGATACTGGTGCACCAGGGTTTGTCTTTGATGCATGCTTCTGTGGGTGGATTCGGGTTTTCTAATTCCTTCAGGATATTGAAAAGTTCTCTGGTACAGGACCCTGCCTGATTTATCCTGACATTGTAGGCTTCTTTTTTAGTGTGAATAATCTCATTTTTGTATAGGGAGGAGATATTCGTAAGATTGGTTTCGTTTTCCACAGAGGGTGCCACTTTCCAAAGCGCTTCTAACTTGGCTTTCTTTTTTCTCAGTAATTTGAATTCAGGGGTGTACCATGAGTTCAAGTGGGCTCTCGGTTTTGCTTTGCGCAATTTCAGTGGGGCAATGGTATCAATGGCATTGGTCATGGAGTCATTGTAGGTGTTGGCCAATAGGTTGATGTCGGCAGTGGCTGGAAGTGCATTGCGGGATGGGAGGACTAAAGGTATTAAGGCTTCAGCAGTGATATTGCGCTTGTTCCTGGTCAGACAGGCTGGTGCAGTAGGGCACATTTTTGTGTTGAGGTTGTTAATGTTAATGTCTAGTGGGATGAGATGGTGGACGGTCCAGGCGAGAGGTTGGGGGGCTTTGCAAGTCATGTTGCAATTAAGGGCAGCTACCCAGTCAATGGTTCTACCCTTTTGGTGGGTAGGTTGAACACTAAATTGTGTGAAGCCATGCTCGACGAAGGCATTAGCTAAGGAGGAGGCTGGGGAGTCATTAGGGTCATTGTACCCAAGGTTGAAATCACCCATGATGATCATTTGTGCTGCAGGTTTGGAGTTTTCAGCTATTGGAGAGGTAATGACCCCCTCAAAGGCGCCAGGATGACCTGGGGGTCTGTATATGAGGTGCATGGAGATAGTGCTATTGTGAGAGGTTTGCAACTTGATAGTGAAGTGCTCGCAGGATTTAAGTGGAACGGTTGTGATAGATCTTAGGTCTAAAGAGGACTTAAAGATGATAGGTACACCTTCTCCCTGAGCATTAGGTCTGTCGGCTCTGAGGATGGAGTATTTGTCTGGGATGGCTAAGGTTAAGAACAGTCCTGCTGCCTCATGAAGCCAAGTTTCTGTTATGGCGAGGAAGTCTAGGTTATTGGTCAGGATGGTGTCAGCGATTTCTGTAGGATGGGACACAAGGGACCTGACATTTAGTATTGCTCCTTTTAAGGGGAGTAGTTTAGGCTTGTTAGGGGCTGTGTCATTTTTGTGAGACTTGGTCTGGGGATTAGCAGAGTGTTTGTTGGTCATAGGATAGAATATGGTGCCTAGTGTATTGTTTCGGACTGTGAGTGTGTTATCTATCGGCTGGGTTGTGGAGAGCTTAGTGTATGGTTTGGTGTGGTCAGGTTTAGTACTAGGATTGATGCCTCGTCGGACATGGAATGTGAGGTCTGTGATGGCGCAGAGTGCTAACCGGGCTAACGTTGGCGGGGTTGACAACAGGGCTATCAGCGAAAGTGGTGGTGTGATTTTGGGGGAAGCTAGGTGAGAAGGGTGACCTGGTGGGCAGGAATGGTGTGGGACAGGGGATGGGGGAATGTCTCTGACAACCAAGTTTGGCTATGCCATTATTAAAGGCTATATAGTAATCGCCACTGCAGGGTACAGTATTTTGCATGATACAAAAGGGGAACATGATGAGTGTGAGCCAGGTGAGCATAGTCTAGCTAGGGTGAGGGGCTGAGGAGGGCTAGACAGGGGTGGCAAATGCACTGAGTGCACAGAGATAGGCAAGTTCAGCTATAGTTGGGTGCATAAAAATAGGCAGTTTGAACTTCGGCTGGGTGCATAGAAATAGGCAGTTTGAACTTCGGCTGGGTGCATAGAAATAGGCAGTTTCAACTTCGGCTGGGTGCATAGAAAAGGGCAGTTTCAACTTTGGCTGGGTGCATAGAAATAGGCAGTTTCAACTTTGGCTGGGTGCATAAAAATAGGCAGTTTCAACTTTAACCAGGTACACAGGATCGATAGGTTCAACTGTGGCTAGGTGCATGAAGATGGCAGAATCACTTAGGCTAGGTGCATACAGATTAGGCAGGCGAAGGTCAACTATGGCTGGATGCCATGTACCCTCTGCACTGGAACACAAGCTACCACAGACAGTTTTTGGCCTTGTGGTCTAGCAGTATAGCAGTTTAGGCAGGGCTGCTCACATTAATGGCAGGGCCATGGCTGATTTGCAGACAATGTTATGGCAGTCTGACCAGAGCGATGCCGGTGGTTATGATTGATGCAGAGACAAACATACATCCTTTTTTAGTTTTGCCTACTAGGTGTAAGTCAGAACTCTTGCAGTGGAACACAGATAGGATGCGAGGAGAAGCACACATCCCATAGGTGTATTTGGTCATTTACCCACGCAATTACTAGCAATGTGCATTACTACCAACTACCTGCCCCTCACTGCCAAAACGTACCCTTTGGGAACTCTCTGTGCAAGTTCGATCACAAACTAACACCAAACTTCCTGGAGGCTGATAACCACCTTGATCTACGCCAGTCTGGCTTTCGTCCTGGACATGGGACAGAAACGGCACTTCTGGACCTTAAAAATCAAACTGATGATCTTAGGGACGCGGGCAAACCGGCGCTCCTCCTACTGCTTGACTTATCGGCAGTCTTTGATCTTATTGATCACAGCACCCTCTGCCACCTCCTATCTTCCACAGCTAACTTCTCTCCCAAGGCCACGGAATGGATTGCCTCATTTCTCCAGGAAAGAGTCATCAAAGTGTTTTCGGATCAAGCATGCACCAACCCAGTTGTTTTCAAATGCGGTGTCCCGCAGGGTTCCTGCATTTCTCCCACCCTCTACAACCTCTTCATGAAGCCCTTATTCAATTTCTTAGACGAGTTTGGTATATCATATACCATCTACGCGGACGACAGGCAGGTGCTTACCCCCCTCACTGCGACTATGATACTGACAAAGATCAATTTAATTCCATCTACTCCAAAATTCAAACCTGGATGGCAGAAAACTGGCTCTGCCTCAAAGGGGAATAAACGGAACTGCTTCTCATTGGAGCCCCAGCAACCCTAAAGAAACTGGAAGAAAGATACCACTCCTTCATCATTGACAGTACCCTATCCCTGTGCTGGAAGCGGTCAAAACCCTGGGGGTCTTCCTAGACTCGAATCTCACCATGAGCAGACAAGTCAATGCGATTGCTTACACGGCATCCTACCATGCCAAATTGATCAATGCAGCCAGACCCTTCCTTTCCAAAGCAACTGCCTCACGATAGCAAGGGCTATAATTGGTTCAAGGTTAGACTACTGCAATGCCCTCTTGGCCGGCACCTCCCAAAAAAACATTAGAAAACTTCAGACTATACAGAATAATGCCCTCTGGGCGGCTACAGGCATCTCAAAAAGGGAACATATCTCTGCCACCAGGAGAGAAGTCCACTGACTTCCTATCAAGGAAAGCATTACATTGATAATTCTCGCCATCTCGCACAAATGCCTCCACAACAGTGCACGCCTCTATCTTGCCCAGAGGCTTGCCAAAACCAGTTCGGCTAGGCCAACTAGAACGGTCCACTCCAACAGGGTCATTGTCCCCAAAATCTCCAGGTCCGGCGCCAGAGGCTCGAGCATCCCTTTCATCGCCCTGTCACAATGGAACTCCTTACCTGTACACATAAGGCCGTCAAAACTTGGCTTTTTGTATAAAGGTTGCATGGTATTGTCTTGCCACCCTGCTACTGATCCGGCACACATGTACTATAACTTTTCTATGTTTGATTCTCAAAGTATTATCTTGTATAAAAGTACCTGCCTCATGCTCATTTTTGACCAGGTTCTGCTCTCTGTAACCTATGACCAAACCGCCATGAAACTGTAACTAAGTCATTTTCTGCAACAGCGCCTCAATGCCCACGCGCTGTAGTGTGCTTTACAAATTCCAAAAAAATTTTTTTAAGATAATCTTTGTGCTGTACAGGACCTGCCAGTGTTATATCTAAGCATTCTTTTGAGTGTTTAATTACAATTGCCTCTGTACATGTACTCCTGGTGTGATAAAAATCTCTTAATGTGTGCCTTCAGCTAGTTGATTTTATAAGCAACTAGCAATTGGTACCACTGCTTCACACAGGTTCTGTAGACAGACATGATAACACTCATCAATTGTTGACAATCGCGGAGCAGACGTGGAGGGAGCTGCATAATGGAACCTCCTGTGTGCTCTCCCGACCTGTCACCTCACCCTGGCGCGGGGCAGTATGTTGCAGTGTATTGTCGCGCAGATATTTCAGAAACGGAGAGACTTAGGGCCTTGAAACATGGGTTTTGAGCCAGAACAAAATCTTGTTCCTGGCCTCGAAATGGTTAAAATTAGCTTTGTCCGGTCCTTCTATGACCACATTGATGTTTTGCACGTTGCAGTGCGTATATCTCGGAACCGCTGCATCTCAGGGCCTGGAAACATGGTTGACCTTGAACTTCTATTCCTCACGTCAAGACACTTGAAAATAGCTCTGCCGGGTCCTTCTACCACCACCTTGATGTTTTGCCACTTTTAGCCAACCGTATCATGTGTGCAGAGGCTTAAATCCTGGGAATGGAGTGGGGTGTCCACATGTCATGTAGCCAGTGACATCCGGAGAGTCCTAACAGGTAACTGTGCAAAATAGGGTGCAGATTGGCTGAACAGTGTGGAATTGAATAAGGAACAAACAAAAAACAAACAGATTTTCCATTTTATATATATATATAGAGAGAGATATGTGTCAATTCCTCTGTCCCTTGCACTGGAGTCCTGTCTAAAACAAGCATTTGCAAAGCCAACAGTTTTGGCTTGCGTGTAGACATTTGCCAGGCAATGACATCATATGTCCAGGTGCTCAGGGAGTTTCCCAGCTGTTCCCATATTATGGCCAGGTGTTACCCTTATGGCAGTGACTGGCAAATACCTATCCATGCCTAATCAAAACCCCAAGCTGTTGGCTTTGCCAATGCATTTTGGTTTCAGTTTATCTCCCTAAGTAAAAGTGTGTATGCCCGGATGTGGGTATCTTGTTTACTATGCCTAGATACGCTGCCACCACCACCATCAGCTTGGTGAAGACCCTCGGGCGGAAGTCAGTCCGAACGGCAGCACCCGAAACTGAAAATGCGAGTCGCCAGCCGCGAACCTCAGGTACTTCCTGTGCTTGGGATGAATCGGCACATGAAAGTAAGCGTCCTTGAGGTCGAGAGACACCAACCAGTCCTGAAGTTGAAGGGCCTGGAGGACTTGAGAAAGAGTAACCATCTTGAACTTGTCCTTCCTGAGGAGCTTGTTCAGCCCACGCAAGTCCATGATGGTTCTCAATCCCCCGTCCTTTTTCTGGATAAAAAAATAAGGGGAATACCATCCCTTGTTCCTCTCCGCTACAGGCACCAGTTCTATGGCACCTTTCTCCAGCAGGGATAGGATTTCCTTCGCAAGGAGCGGATCTGGACGCTTCAAAGAGAGCTTCCCCGGTGGATTGTTGTGGGGCCTCTGCCGGAAAGGAAGACAGTAGCTGTGGGTTATGATCTCCAGAACCCACACATCTGAAGTAATGGCACACCACACTACAAGATGCTGCGCAAGTCTGCCCCCAACCAGCGAACCATGGGACATGGCCTCATGACTGAGCGGACGTGACTGTGGCAGTGCCTGAGGGCAAAGAGGCAACTGCCCGAGCAGCTTTGGCACCTCCAGTACCTTGCTTTCCACCTCTGATACTCCTATGGTGGCCCCTTTGACTGGCAGCTCCTCTCGATCTACCAATGGAAGAGTAGTACCGAAAGGAACCTCCCCTCCATTGCTGCCCACTAGGACGAAATGGTGGAGTTGACGTACTGCAGCACTCAAAGACTTTGCTGCCGCTTTGGAGGTCTGCAACCTCTCAAGGCTCTCGTCAGCCTTGCTGCCAAACAGATGGACACCATCAAAGGGCATGTTGAGATTGCACATTGGGAGCAAACCCCGACTTCCGCAACCACGCAAAGCTGCGTATCACAGTGCTCGCAGCCATGCACCGACTGACACAGTCTGACATGTCCAAACCCGACTGAACGGCTTCACACATGGCATCCTTGCCATCCTGCACGAGGGCTAGAAAACCATCCCGTTCCTCCCCTTCGGGAATATGCTCAGCCGCCAAAGATGCACAATTCCACAGAGTGGGGGTGAATCTTGCCAAGGCACAAACGGAGTTGGCTGCATTCAAAGCCATACCCCCAGATGAAAATACCTTCTTCGCCCAACCATCAAAGCACTTATCGTCCCCATCAGGAGGGATGGTAGGGTACGCAGCCTGCTTTGCAGTGGCCGTAGCCACCTGCACCACCAAACTCTTCGGAGTAGGGTGCATCGACAAGTAGCAGGGGTCACTACTGGCTAGGCGGTATTTTTTTGGAAGTGACTTATTCACTGCCGGGAGTCTCTCCGGAACAGTCCAAACCACCGCCATCCTTCTTTGCAAAGTCATGTGAAATGGCAACACCCGGTCAGTAGGTGGACCTTGGTCAAGGATGTCCGTCAGATCATCCTGATCAAAATCAACAGGTGGAGCAGACCACCCCAAGTATTCAGTCACCCTCGACATGAGACGCCTATAAGAGGATTCGGCATGCATCCCCGGCTCAGGCCTGCCAAACTCCACCTCCGGAGAGGTGTCAAGACCACTGGTGTCATGCAGGGACTGACGAGTTCCTCCAACTGACTGTGCCCAGACACAAGGTCATCAGAAAACTCAGGAGGCACAATCTTCTCCTCCTCAGACCCTTCCTCCACCTCCGAAATATAATCCAAAGGTTGGAACAAATCCAGTCTGGGAGGAGGAACAGAATAGGGCTCCAAAACAGGCCTCACAGATTTACTGAGAGCCTTCCTCAGAGGTTCCACAGCCACCCAGGGCACCTCCGGCAAATCCTCTACAAACGGCATTGAGGGCACCGAGGGAGTCGACATTGACCGAGGCGCCGACGGTGTCGACAACCTCTTCGAGGCCGGAGCCCCGAGAATGTCCCTCGATGGACACGGCGCCGATGGCGTCGATGACGACTTCGAGGGCGGAGCCTTGAGAGAGCCCCTCGATGGACACGGCACCAATGGCGTTGACGCCTTCCCCAAAGACTTCACAGGTTCCGACGGTCTCGATGGACCTGGCACAGCTATGGTGATCTCCCTTGTCCGAGCGGGACCTCGACGGCTCCCAATGATCGCGCCGACCACCCAAGCCCGAAGGCGTGCGAGTGGCGGACCGAGCCCGTTCCTTTCCGGCTTCTTTCGAAGGCACAGACGGAACTGTGCCTTGCAATTTGAAAATCACCAACATCTGCCGGCGGAATTAATCCCATTCGGCCGGCGATGAAGACTTGGTGGGACAAGTCAACTGTCTAGCGGAGTCCTCCTCCGACGAAGACTGGGAAGGCGACCGGTGACGGCGCTTACTAGAATGCCTTGACGAGGCAGAAGAATGGCAGGAACCACTCCTAGACCGAAACCCCCTGGACTTTCGCCGAATCGGATAGTCACCCCTCGAGTCATCGGTCGAAAGCCCAGTGTACTCGATTTATGGGGCTTAGACACCCTACCTACCTTCAATTTCTTCTTCTGTTCCCGCAAGGCCTTAGACGTCAGGGACTGACACTCCTCGCAGTCGTCGGTGGCATGGCTTTTGCCGAGGCACCAAAGGCAGATGTTGTGCAGGTCCGTGATGGACATCTTCGACCCGCAGTCTTGACACTTTTTAAAGCCCGACTTCGGGGTAGCAGAAGAAGACGAAGACCTATTCGCACAGAAGAATCGAGTGCGCTGAGATTCCAAAGCAAACTTGTTGTGGAAAAAACGGAACTGAGGCTACGGGCGCCGTGCGTCCTATATATAACATACGGTGACGTCGACCTTCGACGGAGGCCCTCGAGGAAGAACGTATCGACGTCATCGACGCAGGACGCCCTCTGCCAAAAAATTTCCGAAGCAGCACAGCTGTGGTCATTACTTGTCATAGATGTGGAATACGTCGGAGGACACAATCCCCTCAATGTTTTTACCAGGGCAAAAAGCAAACGGACTGTTTTATTTACTTCATGGGTAGAAATGTAGCAGACAGATTCCTTGTTATGTGATGCAGGAAACATAGTGCACAAAACAGTATGGTTTATTTTTACCCCAGTGCAAATGTTGGTTAGATAATGCCAATTGTGACAAAACTTGTTTGCTCCATTTTATATTATCAAAGCATTTGCTCACTTTTTAGAACGCATGCAAATGTTAGATAATCTGGCCCCTGCTTGTGAGTTTGTTTATCCGTCTTGTTAAAATGAGGTCTGAAGCAAACCAAATACCGAAGTTACGAAACGATGTAGGAGGTGGTGTTCCGGGGAGAGAAGGGCAAGAGCCCAAAGTTGTTAGCCAGAAACTAGAACTTTCTAATTCTCTGGGGGACAAAGAATCCAGGATTATGGATGCGTGTCCCAGATTGTTTTTGCAAAACATGATCTCTGTTATATGTGCATTCAGCTGTAAACGATTTGACGACATCCAAGCCCAGACTTTACGCAAGTTTTAATACCTGTTATTGGGTCTTGACCGATATAATCCAATTGCAAGATCAATTGGTTGTCATCTGCATACATTTAAAATTACATCCCAGAAGCATGAATAATGTTCGCTCAAGGTTTCAAATATGGTGTTAATCCCCCGTTCCAGTGGCTGGAGCGGGGATAGTAGCCCAGCAGCCCAAGTTATCGCCCTAAGGGAAACGAGGGCAGATAATGAGGGCTCCGCACCGTTATCCCCCATTCCAGTGCCTAGAATGGGGGATTAAGGCTGTTACCACCCCGGGTTACCAAAGCGGTAACCCGGGGTGCTAAACGAAAGGATTTACCTTTGTACAATGGGAGGCGCACAGCGTCCCATTGTATGAAGGAAAATCCTTTTCCAAGATGGCCGCCATGGAAAGGGAAGAGGGGCTCCATCCAGAGCCCCTCTTCCCTTTCCATGGCAGCCTGCGGTAGGGAAAGCGAAGGAACTGATGTGGCAGCTGCAGCCGCTAAAATAAGGTACGTGGGGGGGTGGTGACAAAAAAATTCAATAAAGTGACAGAGGTTGGGGGAAGATGGCGGCGGGTGGAGCCGGCCATCAGGCGGCATGGAACTTGGGCTTGTACCAGTAGTTGAAGCCCACATTCCTAGCCATCGGATTGAGTAGCTCCCCCGCCAGAGCGCCAGAATACAAATTAAAAAAGAAGAAGAGCCTTAAGGTACTCCACAGGTACTAGATTTACGGGAGGAATTAAAACGAGGAGTCGATATCTGCTGGGCCCGGTCAGTCAGAAATGAATCTTAGCCCCATTCTGTGCAACGTTCTTGGGAGGATGTCGTGGTCCACAGTATCAAAGGCTGTGGACTGAACTAATAAAATGAATACCCCTGTTTTACCAGAGTCGATCCACCGCTTTAAATCATCCAAAACTGCCGTAACTACTGATTCTGTATTGTGACCCGGACAATATCCTGCTTGTGCCTAATGTAACCAATCAAAAGCCTGGAGTTAAGTTGCGACATCAACTTCCATCAATAATATGACTTAGAGCAACTGTGAAGTAGGACGATAGTTGGCTGGGCAGTATGGATGCAGAGACAGCTTTTTAATTAATGGTGTGGCTGCTGCCCCTTTTTAATAGTCTAAGGCCCGCTCCTGACGACAAAGATTGATTGATAATGTTACAAATATCACCTCAAAGGCAAGAGTGTAACAATTTAAGACCTGCAGGGGGCCCGGTGCTTTTCGCTTAGCTATAAGACGGAGTGATCCATTCTCAGATAGTGGGGATGTCCCAATGCTCCAGGTTTCCGGATTCAAGTGTAGCAGAGATGTCCGGATCACATACTGGTGAAGAAACCATCAACTGAGCTCTGGCGGTACCAGTCTTGCTCTCCAGAAAACCGCCTGCTCGCTGCAAAAAGAATGCAGGGCGCAAGGGAAGATCCAACCACATGCACAGAATGCATGCAATTCATGCAGAAGTTGAAATCGTTCCATGCTGCAATTGGCACTTGGAGATAATCGATCGGCATTATACCGCTCGGTTATTGTTTTATCGTCTTTTTATATCCTCGCATGTGCCTTAAGTTAGATCTCGATGCCTCCTCCTATTACGTCCCCACCATGACTCTCGGGGGATAGCTCAGGGCAACGTACTCGCCATGGAAGCAAGATGACACGGAACAACGTAGTTTCGAGACAACGTACTCGCCATGGAAGCAAGATGACACGGAACAACGTAGGTTCGATCCCCGGGTCCGCGCTTAGAAACCTCTGGGTATTAAGCGCGTTATAAATAACTAATTACAATGCTGCGATTGGTGTATGCAGTCAGGCACTCTCACTAAGGAAAGGCTTCCATCCAGTCTGGTTTTCATATCAGAGTCTTGGGATCGTCGCCCCTGGTCCCAAATGGTTTTTGGGAGGGGGGATCTTTGGTTAACGCTTCTCTTCTCACTGTGAACTCCTGCGAGTGTTGGGTGGAGAGAGTCCGGGTTGACTCGCAGTGCGGGCAGCACTAGGCTGGAGCATGGCTAGGATCCGGGCTCAGCAGCAGATAGCGGGAACCTACTGTGGCGACTAACTCTAGACCATTTGGGCTCCATACGGGGCTTCCCGCCTAAGGATCAGCTAATGACCTTCCAGCCAGTCGCTGGTGGCTTTATATTCCATATAGACATTCAGTGAGGAAACCTTAAACCAAAGAGGTGGCAATAGAAGAAAGGACCTCGCCAGATTCTGTGTCGTCATGTAGAAGTCCCAGAAACGCACTGGACAAAATAACAAAACACAACCGAGATGGCAACTAGGCCACGAGCTTCCCTCGTTACTTAGCAGCCCCTGCCACCGACCTCTACTAATTGCTGATCCTTGAGTGTGTCCAGCTGGCTTCCTGAGCTCTTCCATGGAACCGCCTAGGGAACCGCTCAGAGGGACTTGTTAGGCAAAGGCGATGGTCACAGGGTGTCCCATAAGTTCTCCGACCACCTCAAAATGTGTGTTGCTCCTTCTCCGACCACCTCAAAATGTGTGTCGCTCCTTCTCCGACCACCTCAAAATGTGTGTCGCTCCTTCTCTGACCACCTCAAAATGTGTGTCGCACCTTCTCTGACCACCTCAAAATGTGTGTCGCTCCTTCTCCGACCACCTCAAAATGTGTCGCTCCTTCTCCGACCACCTCAAAATGTGTGTCGCTCCGGAAGATGTGCCGGGGCCCGTGGCGTGTTTCCGTCCCCTCTCATGGAAAGTTCCAGAACATTAATCATGTTCTATCCAATCAGGTAGAGCTTTCCACTATAGGGTTCCGAAAAGTCAATTTCTTTTGTGAGAGATGGGGCACCCCTACCCTGATTTACACAAAAAGTGGTTGAAATCATATTTCCCAAAATGGCACGAACAAAGTGCAAACGTTTAAAGAATGTGTCGACGAATAAAAGTACACCCGTGTCTTCTGTACCTGTTTTTCTTGCGGTAGAGAGGATTGTAAATGGCTAGCACTGTGGCCAATCTGCAGACTCTGCCTATGGGAATTTCCCAGCAACAGAGAGTGACGCGCAGGGGGCGGAGCTATTGGGACAACTGAATAACGCGAGATTGGCTTTGGTGGGTGCAGTAACGGTAGCTTGTGGGCGAGGCTGGCGGTTCTATGTCAGTTCATCGACAGGTGCAATTTCAATGTTTTTTTTTTACAAGTATGTTTTACCGAAAAAACTCATTGAAATTTATTTTTTATTTTTGCCTCCCCCCCCCCCCAAGGCCCCATCCCCTATTGTTTTTTTTACCTATTCCTGACTCACCCACCCCTCATATTTATTTTCCAACCCCTCCCCACAGTTTTTTCGGTAAAATGTACTTGTAAATAAAATGTTACTTCGTTCAAATACCTAGGGATCACAATAAACCAGTCAAAATCAGAAGAGCAGTGGATAGACAAAATCGAACAAACATCTCAAATGCTATCAAGACAAGGCTGCCTCCTTCACAGAAAATATGGCAAGTTCTCCTTCAAGCCAATTATCTCCTACTACAGACACAAGTACATTCCGATTCTGACCTACGGTACTGAAGCAATGTTGAACGCTCAGAGAGTCAACTGGACAAAATATGAAGCGGCTTTCTCGCGCAAAGTCCTTCGACTCCCGCAAACATTTCCAATGCCAAGAATACGCTATGAATTGGCAACTCAATCAATTGAATCAGTCGTACAATGGAAAAGACTAGATATTTTTCGCAAAATACTGACAGATGGGAAAACTCCAGCAATTCAAATACTGCAACATAAAGAAAACACCTTCAATACGACAATATTGCAAAAATGGAAAGATACAATGAGAAAAGAAATGGATAGTGAAAATATCACAGAAGAACTGCTTATACTTCGTCCACAACACGCAAAAACAAAACTGCTGCACAACGACTGGATAAAGACCATCCAACAAAAAAATACCTACAAACAGAATCTACATTGCACAAAAGACAATAGGAGAATCCACGAACCACCAGCCTACCTGCAAACCTTCCCAGATCAAACCATTCGAACAACATTTCTAAAAATTCGCCTAAACATTCTTCCTACAAAAACATACCTATCTACAAAAAGACAGATCAAGCACGAAGACAACTACTGCAGGTTCTGCAAAGACCAAAAAATCGAGGAAACCATATTCCACCTCGTCATGGAATGTAATGAACTCGCCTCACAACGCAAAGTATTCGGTGCTTTTTTTCAACTTTCATCGACACAAATGTGTACGCAAGAAAGATGGACCGCTCTCCTCAGCGGCCACAACAACAAGTACACTTACACAATTGCTCTCTTCCTATCTTCTATACTCGAACTAAACAAACAAAATTAAAAAAGCCAATCCAACTCAAGCAAATGATGAAAAAGTTTTCAAATAAACTACAGCATCAAAAATAAATAAATAAATAAATAAATATTGAAATTGCACCCGTTGACGAAAGAGCGCTATACCGGGCTGGCTTTAGGGTAGGGCTGCCACGCCAGCTCGGGGGAGTCTTTTAAGGTCTCCCCCGAGCTGGCCTGGTGGGAGAAGGTGTGGCAGGCGCCCTATTGAAATTAAATGTGCCCCGCTTTCGCATCGGTGCCTATTGAAAAATATGCCCTATTGGTTGGCCTCTGTAAACTGAACAGGACTGTTGCAAATTCTGTGCCGCCTTGGGCAAGAAGTACTTGGGAGGCTCGCAGCACTCTGAAAGAAGTCGCAGGTTTGGGGGAGAGGGCCCTTTCTCAGACTCCCCACTAGTACAGCCCCTATCATGGGGTTCATAGGCAGGAGCGCTGTGGCGTTTGCGCAAAGCCAGCCCTAGTCTCTGAGGAAGGTGGCGGAACCCTGGCTTTCAGCGTTACAAGGCACTGTCATCGTACTTTAACAGTGGACAGGTTCTGGCTTTAATGCTTTTCTGAGTTCCTGTCCCTGCACCTTTCCCGCCACATCCACAAGCCCCTTGCGACCTGGATTCCTACTAAGTGCTATAGCGCCCCCCCCCTGTCCCATGCAGGTGGAAAGTGGCCCATCTGAGATGGCCATATTGCCAGTGGTCGAAGTGTACGAAAAGAAGTAGTGGAACTATGCTCCCTGCTGGCCTGCACCCACTCCCCACAAACCCCACTGCCCTGCCCCCTTCCACACACAATATACACTCACAAACACGTGCACCTGTGTTTAAGGGAACATTCAGTGCGGTGCAGTGCACTGAAAGTGCAAGTTTCAACTTCTTCCTACACTTTAATTTTAAAACGAAACCATTCCGGAACAGTTTCTTTTTAAAATAAAACTATAGGAGTTGTAAAAGGTCATTAAAAAAAAGTAGAGAAGCGCCGCTCCCGCCCGCTCCCGCTCACTTCGACCACTGCATATTGCTCACTCGATTGAACTACAGACAGATCTGCACGCGGGCACCCAAAGATCCGCGGACTCGCAACCGCGTCCCGGGAAGCTGCATTGTCTCAAGTGTGGCTTCCACTTGAATCACTCCTTCTGTGTGGAGGTCGGTCTGCATTGTCCTCTCTCTCTCTCTCTACAGCATAGGGGAGAGGGGATTGGGGGGGAACCTCCCAAAAAATAAAATGTTTTGATGAATTTTGCAGAAGAAACAAAATGTGGCAAAAAACCCATCAAAGAAAACTCTGTCGATGAATGAACATAGAACCATTGTAATTATTTAAGATTTTAGCCATTTTTTTGTGCATCTTCCCCTACACGGAAATATATTTGGAAATTTTGTTTCATAAGTAGACCAGTGGTAGGGTCCAGAATGCTCTGCGTTTCATGCAAACCTCTGAAAGTGGACGCATTATTCGCAGGCATTCGACGTCGTAGGGAAAGATTGTGTAGAAAAAATAGCAATTAGCTGAAAATTCAGAAGGCAAATAGCATGGAGTGTAGTGGCCGGAGTCTCGTCATCCACAAAGTCAGTTTGGGCAGTTCTGCGAATCTTCTCCCAAGCCCTGCGCTTCCCAAAGCCTGCCATTGGCTCCCTGGATCGGCGTTTACAAATTCATCAATTAATATCTAAATTGCTTCATTAAATGTAAAAGTTTATCTCATCCATCATAAAGTATTCATGCCTGGGATTGTAAGTAAAGTTGTGGGCGCTTGAATATTAATTTTCGCTAATTAATAATGCAGCGAGATAAATTGAAACTGGAGTGTGGGAGAAGAGAAACAAACAAACCCCCGGCAGATCGCTTCTGTTGCACATCAAGCGACGGCCCCGTTTCTCTCTTCGCAGTAATTAGCGGCGGGCCGCCAGGGGGATCATTACTCCTAATTAACTTGGTTATTTACTAGAAGTGGACGCAATTGGCCGGATGCGCGCCCAGTTACGCAGCAGTGCTGCCGCGCAGCGGAACAGTTCGGTTATGTTGGTTGCTTGTATAGTGCTCACAGTTCCCTGAGGCCGCTTCAAAGTGTCTGAATCCTGAGGGGAGGTGGAGAGGAAAGGGAGGAGTTGGGCAAGATTAGGGGACACCAAGAGAGGGGGGGAAGAGAGTGTGTAGTTTGAACAGAAAACAGGGGTGACAGTGAAAGGACTCCAGGCCTAACCAAGATTAGGAATCAGAGGTCAAGAGGGACCCTGAAAGAGAACCAAGGCAGAGGTTCAAGTCAAGCACTTGTAACTGTTCTTCCCACCGGCCCCACTTCCCAGTTCGCGGTCACTTATGCTGGATCCATTCAGCGTAGTTTCACGTCAAAACACTAGAATGCGCCCCCATACCACAAACCCCTGCACTGCAACCCTGCCCCAGCTTTATAAAATCATGGCAACATTAACGAAAGCTGGATTTACTCACTTGTAATTGACAGCGGTCGAAGTGTACGAAAAGAAGTAGTGGAACTATGTTCCCTCTGGCCTGCCCCCGCTCTCAAGAAACCCCTTAGCCGCGCCCCCTCCCACAGACAATCCAAACCGCCAAACAAATACACCTGCTGTTTAGGGAATGTTCAGCGCAGTGAAGTGCATGTTTCAACTTTTTCCTACACTTTTATTTTAAAACGAAACCAATAAATAAAAGTGTAGGAACAGTTACACTTAGAGGTGCACCTCTCCCTACCACTCCCACCCACTTAAACCACTGGTAATTTAAGTACTTCAATGTAATTGGAGCAGCCCCTGCTGGACACGCACCCCTCACTTAGCAAACTGCCTACCTTTATTTTCCCCCTTTGGGGTGGGGGAAGGGCATTCCTGGTTTGATGGTTGCTCTGGGTGTTTCGCTGTTGCTGAATGACTGCTTTCTTCTGGGGTCTGATTGCCCCCCTATTCTTTGCCTCATGGTTGCCGTGTAATGCTGTATTGGAGCAGATGGACGCGTCACCCTAGCTCCCACCCCCTCACCTCCATCATATTGGAACAGCAGGAGAAGAGCCCTATGTGGGACACCAGGTATCGTCCTATTACCACACTCAGGTATTATCCCAATAGCGCACTGAGTGTATGAGAGACGATATGCACTCGGACAACCGTAAGGAATGTGCCCGTGGACTGAGAGGGTGGAAGGATGTCTGCACACACCATCAGACATCAAAGAACTATAAGTGAAATCTGACAAGAGCAGAGTGACGTCATGAGTAAAAGATATGAAGACGCACTGAAACGATATGCGAAAACTTAAAGAATGAAGATGTAACTGAAGTAACAAGAGAAACATGTCATTGAAGATGAATAAATCGTATGCACCAAATAAATAAGGAGACATTAAGTGAATGTACATACGCAGAAACGGAATCTAGATCAGACGTCTAGAAACTGCAGAACAAAACCCAACGTGGCTAAGGCGACTGTGAGAAAAAGATGGACGTCGGACTTGTAATTAAATCAATCAAGCTACCTCTGAGGCAGACCAGGACTGCAGCGTTGGGAGACGCTGGAAAACAGCTTTGTGCGAGGAATAAATAGAAGTCTATTGGCCTGGGATCAAGGATGCTATTTCAAGGAATAATTGCTTGGCACAAGGGGAGTCAAGAGGATAAGCCATGTACATAAGGCATATTTCTCTAAGGTTAAGCAAAGAAGAAAACATTTACAAGCGCCAAGTATTGGACAATCAAAGATGTGAAAAGCCTATGCAAGGTGGAGTGAGCGAGTCTCCACAGGCCAAGAAGAGTAATGACACCCAGCACAATTAACCCCTTAAATGCTAAGGACGAGTATGCTCATCCTATTTGCATAGAATTGCAGAGAGCTCAGCATTTAAGGGGTTAAATCAAATAGCAATAAATAAAAGGTCAAAATGGACCAAAACGTGGTCGCCTAATAGGTGACTCAGAAGTCGGAAACAAGGGCTATCCATTAAACTCTAGATAAAGATAATGGTGTACTTACACTCCCTTGAAAGTCCCAGAACAGAGAACAGGCTGCAGGGACAACTACAAAAAAGAAGCCTTGGCTTGGGGCCTGCCCAATGAGAGATGGTAGAATTAATTGGGCAAGTGGGTAGGAGTCTGACGTTGCTCTCTGCACCCGAGTTTCTTTTTGGTTATGTGCTGCTAACGAGCTGAAAGTCCAAGGTTGGAAGAGAATGGCAACCAATTAGAGGGTCTACAAAGAGTCGGACTGGGCCATAAAATTGTCTCAGGCACCAACGGAAAAGTGGCCGACAGTTGCAAATGGCTAGTCATTCCTTTTGTGGCACTGTTTGAATAGTAACCAAGGGGGAGTTTTTTGATGAAGTGTGATGCAAATTGTGCATTTTGAAGAATATTTATTCTGCAACGCTGGTCAAAACTAGTAGCCGCAGAGTGAATTAATTCATCAAACTGGCCCAAATTGGCCTAAAAAGTGGGCCACTTTGAGAAACTGGCCCACACCAGCATTTTGTGGTTTTTGTTCGGCAGTGGGCCTATTGCCCTATGGGCCAGTCCGAGGCTGGGTCTATGTAGCAACATGCTATACAATGTTGCACAGACCAACCCGCAGTGTTATTCTGCTATAATCTGTATTATGCGTATTTAGAGGTGGTTCCAGGCGTGCCCATCAGATAAGGGTCATCCAGTGATATTACTAATACTTATATAATATATAGGTACATATATTCCCTTAACCAGTCCTGCCTTTGAATAGATTTTACAGTTTGCCACGTAGGATGATGTCATAGCTGACATACATTGAGGTATACAACCTTTGTGTACTCCAAGGTGAAGAGTGAGTGCGTGGACTACAGTTTGTTGCTTTCGCCAGATTGCCCTACTTTATTTGAGCAGACAATGAAGTAGTAATTGCCATATTCTTAGTCTGTCCGGTTATTTGGGTCTGAGATCATTATTGGTAATTCCATCTAGCACATGAGATGCTTCAAGATGCTAAAGTACAATGCCGTTGTTCCTTTCTCACCCTTGCATGCTCTGTTCTTTACTTGACTCATCAAAATGTGTTTTTAAAACATGTCACTGGGAAGAGCAACATAGAACACAATATTGCATAAAATAATTCACTTTCATAATCTCAAGTCATTGTCTAAAGAAAGCTGTGTAGTGCAGCTTTGCATTTACTCCCCATCCCCCCTTCTGGCTCCTTGGAGACACGTCTCCCTCGCCACACTTTCGTTAGCCCTTTGACACCATAGGCTCTCATCATCTCGGCCCTCCGTTCTCACCCAGTAGGTCTCGGGTTCTCTGGGTGTCCCAGTTCTCCTGTGCTCTCATACTTCGACTTGTGGACCTCCTCGGGCTCCAGCTCGCTCATTCTGTTTCTCTGGCTCACTTCTTTAATACAAGGAAAAAGGTGTTTGTTCCTAAAAGATTTTTAGGAATTCCCGTCCCCTGCACACCATCTAATATCTGAATAATCACATGAATCATTTAATGAAATTGTAAAGGATTCATATAAAGAGTTTGATATAGTTCCTTTAGTGATAAACAATTCGATTTGTGACATAGTTGGAAGAAATAACATCTCTCAATTTTCAAATCAAAAATACATAGTAATTTATTGTGCAAAGTAAAGACCAAGGCGTTTCGAGTTCACACTCTTCTTCAGGGGCAAAATAACAATTCTTCAAATTTCTACAAAATAGAAAAGAGTACATCTTAGTTTGCAGTTAGTTTGCAGTTGTAGCTACCAAAATAACAAGCATTATTTAGGCTGAATTCATAGGAAAACATAGAAAAATCTCATTATAAATCAAAACACACTTATGCAGAATTTTTACAAAAATCAGTGAACTTAAAACCGTTCTTGCTATGAAGGATTGGTCCTTTCTAAGGTAATCATTAGCACTCAATACCACCAGTGGTCCAGGAGGAGTCGGATTAGTCATAGTCAGTCACTTTGATTTGGAAAAAGAGGAATAAGGGTAAAATCCTCACATACCAATATGCGTAAATGTCAAGGCTTAGGGAAATGGTTCAAGATTCCAAAAGGAAATAATTTCTGGGGATACCAGTCCATGTAGTGATAGGAGCTCCATCTTCCAAATTAATTTGAAAAGATTGACCTCTTCTTCAAACAAACTTGTGTTGTTAGTTGGTATAAAAGAAATACCTAAATTCAGAGTGTCAAGTTGGGATTGAGAAAGTGATTTAGAGGAAATGTTTACTATTATCTGTTCCTTTATTGTTTGTTCTTCTGGCAGGGTTTTCTTTTTCCCTCGTCTGGCTTTTCTCCTCCTCCTCTGTTGGTTTTGGTGTTGATATGGCTCACTGAGGGTACTTATCTCTGGACTCTAAACAGAGATTAACATCTATGACACATCTATCCAAACCTGGTTGGGTACTATATTATTTGTTTGATAAGTACCCTCAGTGTGTGTGTGTTTTTTCTGTAAAACCGTTTTAAACTGGCCATCCGAGCCTGCTACGTATTCCTTGTTTCTGTTTTATACATTGGATGTGACAATTTTTGTATTGTGGACTAATTTATTTAATTGGATGTTTTAAATTTTACGATTTTTTCGTTATTAAAAATCGATACTGATTTTTTTAACCTTGACTGGTCCCACCTTTTGATTTACTTAGAGTGTTAATGTTTGACACCTCTGGTACCTGCCTGATAGCTTTGTCTCTCTATACAGGGACTATTATCCCCCCGGATATAGACAAAGTACACACTGCTAATTCTGATTAGACAGTTGTATACCGGGTTTCCTCTCCTTGTAAGTACTTATTTCTGAGCCCCGGCACTTATTTCTGAGCCCCGGCACTTATTTCGGAGAGCTGGCACTTATTTTGGAGCACTGGCTGGCACTTATTTCTGAGCCCCTGCGCTTATTTCTGAGCCCCAGCACTTATTTCGGAGCACTGGCACTTATTTCTGAGCCCCTGCACTTATTTCTGAGCCCCAGCACTTATTTCTGAGCCCCAGCACTTATTTTGGAGCGCTGGCACTTATTTCTGAGCCCCAGCACTTATTTCTGAGCCCCAGCACTTATTTCGGAGCGCTGGCACTTATTTGTGAGCCCCTGCACTTATTTCTGAGCCCCAGCACTTATTTCTGAGCCCCAGCACTTATTTCGGAGCGCTGGCACTTATTGTCTCAGACTCTGGTTGATTATGATGTGGTGTTTTGGCTACTTTACTATTTCTACTGCCAGTCATCTGTAGTCCACAACAAGCAACAACAGTGAGCTCTGGGCCTTGACTAGTGTGTTATTGTATGTCATGTGTTGGTTGTGATTTCTAAATCGCACACCTGCTGCAGGCAGAGCAACTATCACCCCAGTGAGCCTACGGGAGTTGCAAATGTAACCCCACACATTTGGCAATGTGGTCAGAAGCCACGGATGGTGGTAACAGTGGGTGGGCAGGTGCCCGTCCCGACATGGCACACACGTGCAGGACAATATTTGAGCCCTGTCCGGCACTCATTATTTTACAATTGAAGTCCGGGGAAAGGTGTGTTGGATGTGCGCTGTTCAGCCTTGCCTTTGACCTCTCCCTCTCTCCCTCTCTCCTCCCTCTGCAGCAGTTACCTTCGTCCAGAGCCGCCACCGCTCCGTGGCCCCCCACACTCCGCGGATCCTGCTCTACGGGCCCCCAGGCAGCGGGCGGAGCCTGCAGGCCGCGCTCCTGGCCCAGAGATACGGCATTGTCGACGGTAAGTGGCCTCGGTCAGCCTCCGCTTCCTGCCTCAGTGGAATCTGTATCATTCCTCGTGCCTCCCTTAGCACCTCCCTCAGCACCCGTGTCAGGCCTCAGCAGAACTTCCCACCGGAGGCGGCCACTGGCCCCTGAAAGCGCTGCACTTAGATTGCGCTTTCTCTGCCCTTTGAGCTCGGGCGCCACATCCGTTTCCCGCCAGAGGAGAGTAGTGAACTGGGCGTGAATTGCGTCTGATGTCTGGGTTCTGCTGTCCACTATTGAAAGCTGCTCACAAAGAGGTACAACGTTCATTCATTGCCTGGATTTTTTTCGGCGGATTTTTTTTCCCCGGTTTTTGGCTGAAAAAACATAAAAAAATATGGAAGGGGCTGCGGGGGGGGGTAAAGGGATATAAGGAGTAGGGGGTTGTGGGAAACGGGTAGTAAACAACTGGGAAATGGGTAGTAAAAAATTGGGAGGTGGGGGGGGAACCCCCCAAATAAAAATAAATGAAATATAGCAGTGTTTTTTCAGCCAAAAATAAATACTTTGCGAAAAAAAACCCTGGCGATGGAATGACATAGAACCCGCAAAGAAATCTGCTGGTCCCGCAGATCGGTAAAAATAGCGCTGAAAGAGGTGGTACGATTTTACCGCTATTTTTCCCCAGCCGCACGATTTTCTGCCAATTGTCAGGCGGAATTAGCCATGAGGACAGGCTTTACATGTCCACCTGACGAATGCGGCAGCGGCATTACCGCCAGCACGCGCTGTCATGCTGGCACTCGGGCTGTGGATTCCTGCGGAATTTCCATGAAATGGCCACCTGGCGGTTTCCAGAGGAATCCCGTTTCAGTACCTGCTGCAATCGTTCATTGCGGGCAGCATGTACACTGTTCCGTGAAGGTAGTGAAACATGGAAGAGTAAAGGCGGCTTTCCACGTGAGTTACTCGTCGCTTTTTCACTACGTGGTGTAAAAGTTAAGAATTGCACGGAGGGGACCTGTTGCACTTAATGGGTTGGTCAGGACTGTGACACGCCGGGGCAGTGTTCTGATGTTCGAGATGTGTTCAATGCCATGGGAGGTGTGCGTATTGTGAGGTGGAACGTAGAATTAGTGCGCCCCCGTGCCAGGAGCAATCAGTGGAGACCCAGATGGGCTTCTGGAGCATCCCTCTGGTGTGGTCGTGAGGGCGTCCTGGTAGTGGTACACCTCAGGTGCGAGGAGAAGCCCCGAGGCACCCTACAGTGAGCTGGATTTCTATCACCAGACACTGTGAAGTGCCTAGTCCTAAATCGCAGTGGAGAACGACTGGTGAGGGGAGAGGGGGACATGAGAGCAGGCAGCACTGGGTATCAAGTCAACAGTTAGTAAAATAGGTCCAGGTGCACCCAAATCAGTGTGGGGTAAAACTACAGTGGGACGCTGTGACAAAGCGTCTTCCAGTCCTCGGCTCAAGGACCTGGAAGTGATGTCAGGTCCTCGCTGCCAGGGATATCCCAAGGAGAAGCTTCACACACACTTTTTAACCACCAAACAAATAAGGACCACACCTCCCAGAATCCCCCTCTCTCACAGAGGGAAAACCCGGACCGAATCCAGGAAACACACTTGGAGATCTAAGGTTGGGAAGAGTATGGGAAAACTCCAGGCAGCTCACAGAAGTACACATATCAGAAACGTACTTCCAGACTCCCTCCCTTTTAACACCCAGCCTGACAAAGGAGTGTAACTCTCATCTGTGCAACAGACAGACAGGGTTACACTTCTACCCCACACCACACGAGGACCTGGAGGGAAGAAAAACGTATGTTCTCCCCACAGTTTCAACCACTAGGGAAAGAGAGTCTTCTGCAGTCAACACATCCTTTGACATCGATATTTTAAGTATGGTGTATTTTTTTAATGTTAATATTTTAATTGTGTATATTAACCTGCGCCACATCTAGATAAGATGGTGAATGTTAGCACGCCCACACCTAGACAGAATTCTAAACATCGGCCTGCGCCGCATCTAGATAAGATTGTGAATGTTAGCACGCACACCTTGACAGAATTCTAAACATCGGCCTGCGCCGCATCTAGATAAGATTGTGAATGTTAGCACGCCCACACCTAGACAGAATTCTAAACATCAGCCTGCGCCGCATCTAGATAAGATTGTGAATGTTAGCACGCCCACACCTAGATAGAATTCTAAACACCAGCAGCGCCCCATCTAGATAAGATTGTGAATGTTAGCACGCCCACACCTTGACAGAATTCTAAACATCAGCCTGCGCCGCATCTAGATAAGATTGTGAATGTTAGCACGCCCACACCTAGATAGAATTCTAAACACCAGCCTGCGCCGCATCTAGATAAGATTGTGAATGTTAGCACGCCCACACCTAGATAGAATTCTAAACACCAGCCTGCGCCCCATCTAGATAAGATTGTGAATGTTAGCACGCCCACACCTAGATAGAATTCTAAACACCAGCCTGCGCCCCATCTAGATAAGTTGGTGAATGTTAGGACGCCCACACCTAGATAGAATTCTAAACACCAGCCTGGCCCCATCTAGATAAGATGGTGAATGTTAGCACGCCCACACCTAGACAGAATTCTAAACATCGGCCTGCGCCGCATCTAGATAAGATTGTGAATGTTATCACGCCCACACCTAGATAGAATTCTAAACATCAACCTGCCCCCATCTAGATAAGATGGTGAATGTTAGCACGCCCACACCTAGACAGAATTCTAAACATAAACTTGCGCCGCATCTAGATAAGATTGTGAATGTTAGCACGCCCACACCTAGACAGAATTCTAAACATTGGCCTGTGCCCCATCTAGATAAGATTGTGAATGTTAGCATGCCCACACCTAGACAGAACTCTAAGCATCGGCCTGCGCCGCATCTAGATAAGATTCTGAATGTTAGCACGCCCACACCTAGACAGAATTCTAAACATCGGCCTTCGCCGCATTTAGAAAAGATTGTGAATGTTAGCACGCCCACACCTAGACAGAATTCTAGACATCAGCCTGCGCCGCATCTAGATAAGATTGTGAATGTTAGCACGCCCCCACCTAGATAGAATTCTAAACACTGGCCTGCGCCGCATCTAGATAAGATTGTGAATGTTAGCACGCCCACACCTAAACAGAATTCTAAACATCGGCCTGCACCGCATCTAGATAAGATTGTGAATGTTAGCACGCCCATACCTAGAGAGAATTCTAAACACTGGCCTGCGCCGCATCTAGATAAGATTTTGAATGTTAGCACTCCCACACCTAAACAGAATTCTAAACATCGGCCTGTGCCGCATCTAGATAAGATTGTGAATGTTAGCACGCCCACACCTAAACAGAATTCTAAACATCGGCCTGCGCCGCATCTAGATAAGATTGTGAATGTTAGCACGCCCACACCTAGACAGAATTCTAAACATCGGCCTGCGCCGCATCTAGATAAGATTGTGAATGTTAGCACGCCCACACCTAGACAGAATTCTAAACATCGGCCTGCGCCGCATCTAGATAAGATTGTGAATGTTAGCACGCCCACACCTTGACAGAATTCTAAACATCAGCCTGCGCCGCATCTAGATAAGATTGTGAATGTTAGCACGCCCACACCTAGATAGAATTCTAAACACCAGCCTGCGCCCCATCTAGATAAGATTGTGAATGTTAGCACGCCCACACCTTGACAGAATTCTAAACATCGGCGTGCGCCGCATCTAGATAAGATTGTGAATGTTAGCACGCCCACACCTAGATAGAATTCTAAACATCGGCCTGCGCCGCATCTCGATAAGATTGTGAATGTTAGCACGCCCACACCTAGACAGAATTCTAAACATCAGCCTGCGCCGCATCTAGATAAGATTGTGAATGTTAGCACGCCCACACCTAGATAGAATTCTAAACACCAGCAGCGCCCCATCTAGATAAGATTGTGAATGTTAGCACGCACACCTTGACAGAATTCTAAACATCAGCCTGCGCCGCATCTAGATAAGATTGTGAATGTTAGCACGCCCACACCTAGATAGAATTCTAAACACCAGCCTGCGCCGCATCTAGATAAGATTGTGAATGTTAGCACGCCCACACCTAGATAGAATTCTAAACACCAGCCTGCGTCCCATCTAGATAAGATTGTGAATGTTAGCACGCCCACACCTAGATAGAATTCTAAACACCAGCCTGCGCCCCATCTAGATAAGTTGGTGAATGTTAGGACGCCCACACCTAGATAGAATTCTAAACACCAGCCTGCGCCGCATCTAGATAAGATTGTGAATGTTAGCACGCCCACACCTAGATAGAATTCTAAACACCAGCCTGCGTCCCATCTAGATAAGATTGTGAATGTTAGCACGCCCACACCTAGATAGAATTCTAAACACCAGCCTGCGCCCCATCTAGATAAGATTGTGAATGTTAGCACGCCCACACCTAGATAGAATTCTAAACACCAGCCTGCGCCTCATCTAGATAAGTTGGTGAATGTTAGGACGCCCACACCTAGATAGAATTCTAAACACCAGCCTGGCCCCATCTAGATAAGATGGTGAATGTTAGCACGCCCACACCTAGACAGAATTCTAAACATCGGCCTGCGCCGCATCTAGATAAGATTGTGAATGTTAGCACGCCCACACCTAGATAGAATTCTAAACATCAGCCTGCCCCCAATCTAGATAAGATGGTGAATGTTAGCACGCCCACACCTAGACAGAATTCTAAACATAAACTTGCGCCGCATCTAGATAAGATTGTGAATGTTAGCACGCCCACACCTAGACAGAATTCTAAACATTGGCCTGCGCCCCATCTAGATAAGATTGTGAATGTTAGCACGCCCACACCTAGACAGAATTCTAAACATCGGCCTGCGCCGCATCTAGATAAGATTGTGAATGTTAGCACGCCCACACCTAGACAGAATTCTAAACATCGGCCTGCGCCGCATCTAGATAAGATTGTGAATGTTAGCACGCCCACACCTAGACAGAATTCTAAACATCAGCCTGCACCGCATCTAGATAAGATTGTGAATGTTAGCACGCCCACACCTAGATAGAATTCTAAACACTGGCCTGCGCCGCATCTAGATAAGATTGTGAATGTTAGCACACCCACACCTAAACAGAATTCTAAATATCGGCCTGCGCCGCATCTAGATAAGATTGTGAATGTTAGCACGCCCACACCTTGACAGAATTCTAAACATCAGCCTGCGCCGCATCTAGATAAGATTGTGAATGTTAGCACGCCCACACCTAGATAGAATTCTAAACACTAGCCTGCGCCCCATCTAGATAAGATTGTGAATGTTAGCACACCCACACCTTGACAGAATTCTAAACATCGGCCTGCGCCGCATCTAGATAAGATTGTGAATGTTAGCACGCCCACACCTAGATAGAATTCTAAACACCAGCAGCACCCCATCTAGATAAGATTGTGAATGTTAGCACGCCCACACCTTGACAGACTTCTAAACATCAGCCTGCGCCGCATCTAGATAAGATTGTGAATGTTAGCACGCCCACACCTAGATAGAATTCTAAACACCAGCCTGCGCCGCATCTAGATAAGATTGTGAATGTTAGCACGCCCACACCTAGATAGAATTCTAAACACCAGCCTGCGCCCCATCTAGATAAGATTGTGAATGTTAGCAGGCCCACACCTAGATAGAATTCTAAACACCAGCCTGCGCCCCATCTAGATAAGTTGGTGAATGTTAGGACGCCCACACCTAGATAGAATTCTGAACACCAGCCTGGCCCCATCTAGATAAGATGGTGAATGTTAGCACGCCCACACCTAGATAGAATTCTATACATCAGCCTGCTCCCCATCTAGATAAGATTGTGAATGTTAGCACGCCCACACCTAGATAGAATTCTAAACACCAGCCTGCGCCCCATCTAGATAAGATTGTGAATGTTAGCACGCCCACACCTAGATAGAATTCTAAACACCAGCCTGCGCCCCATCTAGATAAGTTGGTGAATGTTAGGACGCCCACACCTAGATAGATTTCTAAACACCAGCCTGGCCCCATCTAGATAAGATGGTGAATGTTAGCACGCCCACACCTAGACAGAATTCTAAACATCGGCCTGCGCCGCATCTAGATAAGATTGTGAATGTTAGCACGCCCACACCTAGATAGACTTCTAAACATCAGCCTGCCCCCAATCTAGATAAGATGGTGAATGTTAGCACGCCCACACCTAGACAGAATTCTAAACATAAACTTGCGCCACATCTAGATAAGATTGTGAATGTTAGCACGCCCACACCTAGACAGAATTCTAAACATTGGCCTGCGCCCCATCTAGATAAGATTGTGAATGTTAGCACGCCCACACCTAGACAGAATTCTAAACATCAGCCTGCGCCTCATCTAGATAAGATTGTGAATGTTAGCACGCCCACACCTAGACAGAATTCTAAACATCGGCCTGCGCCGCATCTAGATAAGATTGTGAATGTTAGCACGCCCACACCTAGACAGAATTCTAAACATCAGCCTGCACCGCATCTAGATAAGATTGTGAATGTTAGCACGCCCACACCTAGATAGAATTCTAAACACTGGCCTGCGCCGCATCTAGATAAGATTGTGAATGTTAGCACGCCCACACCTAGACAGAATTCTAAACATCGGCCTGCGCCGCATCTAGATAAGATTGTGAATGTTAGCACGCCCACACCTAGACAGAATTCTAAACATCGGCCTGTGCCGCATCTAGATAAGATTGTGAATGTTAGCACGCCCACACCTTGACAGAATTCTAAACATCGGCCTGCGCCGCATCTAGATAAGATTGTGAATGTTAGCACGCCCACACCTAGATAGAATTCTAAACATCGGCCTGCGCCGCATCTAGATAAGATTGTGAATGTTAGCACGCCCACACCTAGACAGAATTCTAAACATCAGCCTGCGCCGCATCTAGATAAGATTGTGAATGTTAGCACGCCCACACCTAGATAGAATTCTAAACACCAGCAGCGCCCCATCTAGATAAGATTGTGAATGTTAGCACGCCCACACCTTGACAGAATTCTAAACATCAGCCTGCGCCGCATCTAGATAAGATTGTGAATGTTAGCACGCCCACACCTAGATAGAATTCTAAACACCAGCCTGCGCCGCATCTAGATAAGATTGTGAATGTTAGCACGCCCACACCTAGATAGAATTCTAAACACCAGCCTGCGCCCCATCTAGATAAGATTGTGAATGTTAGCACGCCCACACCTAGATAGAATTCTAAACACCAGCCTGCGCCCCATCTAGATAAGTTGGTGAATGTTAGGACGCCCACACCTAGATAGAATTCTGAACACCAGCCTGGCCGGATCTAGATAAGATAGTGAATGTTAGCACGCCCACACCTAGATAGAATTCTATACATCAGCCTGCGCCCCATCTAGATAAGATTGTGAATGTTAGCACGCCCACACCTAGATAGAATTCTAAACACCAGCCTGCGCCCCATCTAGATAAGATTGTGAATGTTAGCACGCCCACACCTAGTTAGAATTCTAAACACCAGCCTGCGCGCCATCTAGATAAGATTGTGAATGTTAGCACGCCCACAACTAGATAGAATTCTAAACATCATCTGTGCCCCATCTAGATAAGAATGTGAATGTTTGCACTCCCACACCTAGATAGAATTCTGAACATCAGCCTGCGCCCCATCCAGATAAGATTGTGAATGTTAGCACGCCCACACCTAGATAGAATTGTGAACATTAACCTGCGCCCCATCTAGATAAGATTGTGAATGTTAGCACGCCCACACCTAGACAGAATTCTAAACATCGGCCTGTGCCGCATCTAGATAAGATTGTGAATGTTAGCACGCCCACACCTTGACAGAATTCTAAACATCAGCCTGCGCCGCATCTAGATAAGATTGTGAATGTTAGCACGCCCACACCTAGATAGAATTCTAAACACTAGCCTGCGCCCCATCTAGATAAGATTGTGAATGTTAGCACACCCACACCTTGACAGAATTCTAAACATCGGCCTGCGCCGCATCTAGATAAGATTGTGAATGTTAGCACGCCCACACCTAGATAGAATTCTAAACACCAGCAGCGCCCCATCTAGATAAGATTGTGAATGTTAGCACGCCCACACCTTGACAGACTTCTAAACATCAGCCTGCGCCGCATCTAGATAAGATTGTGAATGTTAGCACGCCCACACCTAGATAGAATTCTAAACACCAGCCTGCGCCGCATCTAGATAAGATTGTGAATGTTAGCACGCCCACACCTAGATAGAATTCTAAACACCAGCCTGCGCCCCATCTAGATAAGATTGTGAATGTTAGCAGGCCCACACCTAGATAGAATTCTAAACACCAGCCTGCGCCCCATCTAGATAAGTTGGTGAATGTTAGGACGCCCACACCTAGATAGAATTCTGAACACCAGCCTGGCCCCATCTAGATAAGATGGTGAATGTTAGCACGCCCACACCTAGATAGAATTCTATACATCAGCCTGCTCCCCATCTAGATAAGATTGTGAATGTTAGCACGCCCACACCTAGATAGAATTCTAAATACCAGCCTGCGCCCCATCTAGATAAGATTGTGAATGTTAGCACGCCCACACCTAGATAGAATTCTAAACACCAGCCTGCGCCCCATCTAGATAAGTTGGTGAATGTTAGGACGCCCACACCTAGATAGATTTCTAAACACCAGCCTGGCCCCATCTAGATAAGATGGTGAATGTTAGCACGCCCACACCTAGACAGAATTCTAAACATCGGCCTGCGCCGCATCTAGATAAGATTGTGAATGTTAGCACGCCCACACCTAGATAGAATTCTAAACATCAGCCTGCCCCCAATCTAGATAAGATGGTGAATGTTAGCACGCCCACACCTAGACAGAATTCTAAACATAAACTTGCGCCACATCTAGATAAGATTGTGAATGTTAGCACGCCCACACCTAGACAGAATTCTAAACATTGGCCTGCGCCCCATCTAGATAAGATTGTGAATGTTAGCACGCCCACACCTAGACAGAATTCTAAACATCAGCCTGCGCCGCATCTAGATAAGATTGTGAATGTTAGCACGCCCACACCTAGACAGAATTCTAAACATCGGCCTGCGCCGCATCTAGATAAGATTGTGAATGTTAGCACGCCCACACCTAGACAGAATTCTAAACATCAGCCTGCACCGCATCTAGATAAGATTGTGAATGTTAGCACGCCCACACCTAGATAGAATTCTAAACACTGGCCTGCGCCGCATCTAGATAAGATTGTGAATGTTAGCACGCCCACACCTAGACAGAATTCTAAACATCGGCCTGCGCCGCATCTAGATAAGATTGTGAATGTTAGCACGCCCACACCTAGACAGAATTCTAAACATCGGCCTGTGCCGCATCTAGATAAGATTGTGAATGTTAGCACGCCCACACCTTGACAGAATTCTAAACATCAGCCTGCGCCGCATCTAGATAAGATTGTGAATGTTAGCACGCCCACACCTAGATAGAATTCTAAACACTAGCCTGCGCCCCATCTAGATAAGATTGTGAATGTTAGCACGCCCACACCTTGACAGAATTCTAAACATCGGCCTGCGCCGCATCTAGATAAGATTGTGAATGTTAGCACGCCCACACCTAGATAGAATTCTAAACATCGGCCTGCGCCGCATCTAGATAAGATTGTGAATGTTAGCACGCCCACACCTAGACAGAATTCTAAACATCAGCCTGCGCCGCATCTAGATAAGATTGTGAATGTTAGCACGCCCACACCTAGATAGAATTCTAAACACCAGCAGCGCCCCATCTAGATAAGATTCTGAATGTTAGCACGCCCACACCTTGACAGAATTCTAAACATCAGCCTGCGCCGCATCTAGATAAGATTGTGAATGTTAGGACGCCCACACCTAGATAGAATTCTGAACACCAGCCTGGCCCCATCTAGATAAGATAGTGAATGTTAGCACGCCCACACCTAGATAGAATTCTATACATCAGCCTGCGCCCCATCTAGATAAGATTGTGAATGTTAGCACGCCCACACCTAGATAGAATTCTAAACACCAGCCTGCGCCCCATCTAGATAAGATTGTGAATGTTAGCACGCCCACACCTAGTTAGAATTCTAAACACCAGCCTGCGCGCCATCTAGATAAGATTGTGAATGTTAGCACGCCCACAACTAGATAGAATTCTAAACATCATCTGTGCCCCATCTAGATAAGAATGTGAATGTTTGCACTCCCACACCTAGATAGAATTCTGAACATCAGCCTGCGCCCCATCTAGATAAGATTGTGAATGTTAGCACGCCCACACCTAGACAGAATTGTGAATGTTAGCACGCTCACACCTAGATAGAATTCTAAACATCAGCCTGCGCCCCATCCAGATAAGATTGTGAATGTTAGCACGCCCACACCTAGATAGAATTGTGAACATTAACCTGCGCCCCATCTAGATAAGATTGTGAATGTTAGCACGCCCACACCTAGATAGAATTCTAAACATCAGCCTGCGCCCCATCTAGATAAGATTGTGAATGTTAGCATGCCCACACCTAGATAGAATTCTAAACATCGGCCTGCGCCGCATCTAGATAAGATTGTGAATGTTAGCACGCCCACACCTAGATAGAATTCTAAACATCAGCCTGCGCCCCATCTAGATAAGATTGTGAATGTTAGCATGCCCACACCTAGATAGAATTCTAAACGCCAGCCTGCGTCGCATCTAGATAGGATGGTGAATGTTAGCACGCCCACACCTAGACAGAATTCTGAACATCAGCCTGCGCCCCATCTAGATAAGATTGTGAATGTTAGCACGCCCACACCTAGCTAGAATTCTAAACACCAGCCTGCGCCGCATCTAGATAAGATTGTGAATGTTGGCACGCCCACACCTAGATAGAATTCTAAACACCAGCCTGCGCCCCATCTAGATAAGATTGTGAATGTTAGCACGCCCACACCTAGATAGAATTCTAAACATCAGCCTGCGCCCCATCTAGATAAGATTGTGAATGTTAGCATGCACACACCTAGATAGAATTCTAAACGCCAGCCTGGCCCCATCTAGATAAGATTGTGAATGTTAGCACGCCCACACCTAGATAGAATTCTAAACATCAGCCTGCCCCCCATCTAGATAAGATTGTGAATGTTAGCACGCCCACATCTAGCTAGAATTCTAAACACCAGCCTGCGCCGCATCTAGATAAGATTGTGAATGTTGGCACGCCCACACCTAGATAGAATTCTAAACACCAGCCTGCGCCCCATCTAGATAAGATTGTGAATGTTAGCACGCCCAAACCTAGATAGAATTCTAAACACCAGCCTGCACCCCATCTAGATAAGATTGTGAATGTTAGCACGCCTACACCTAGATAGAATTGTGAAAATTAACCTGCGCCCCATCTAGATAAAATGGTGAATGTTAGCACACCCACACCTAGATAGAATTCTAAACATCAGCCTGCGCCCCATCTAGATAAGATGGTGAATGTTAGCACGCCCACACCTGGATAGAATTCTAAACATCAGCCTGCGCCCCATCTAGATAAGATGGTGAATGTTAGCACGCCCACACCTAGATAGAATTCTATACATCAGCCTGCGCGCCATCTAGATAAGATGGTGAATGTTAGCACGCCTACACCTAGATAGAATTGTGAAAATTAACCTGCGCCCCATCTAGATAAGATTGTGAATGTTAGCACGCCCACACCTAGATAGAATTCTAAACACCAGCCTGCGCCCCATCTAGATAAGATTGTGAATGTTAGCACGCCTACACCTAGATAGAATTGTGAAAATTAACCTGCGCCCCATCTAGATAAAATGGTTGATGTTAGCACGCCCACACCTAGATAGAATTCTAAACATCAGCCTGCGCCCCATCTAGATAAGATGGTGAATGTTAGCACGCCCACACCTAGACAGAATTCTAAACATTGGCCTGCGCCCCATCTAGATAAGATTGTGAATGTTAGCACGCCCACACCTAGACAGAATTCTAAACATCGGCCTGCGCCGCATCTAGATAAGATTGTGAATGTTAGCACGCCCACACCTAGACAGAATTCTAAACATCGGCCTGCGCCGCATCTAGATAAGATTGTGAATGTTAGCACGCCCACACCTAGACAGAATTCTAAACATCAGCCTGCACCGCATCTAGATAAGATTGTGAATGTTAGCACGCCCACACCTAGATAGAATTCTAAACACTGGCCTGCGCCGCATCTAGATAAGATTGTGAATGTTAGCACGCCCACACCTAAACAGAATTCTAAACATCGGCCTGCGCCGCATCTAGATAAGATTGTGAATGTTAGCACGCCCACACCTAAACAGAATTCTAAACATCGGCCTGCGCCGCATCTAGATAAGATTGTGAATGTTAGCACGCCCACACCTAGACAGAATTCTAAACATCGGCCTGTGCCGCATCTAGATAAGATTGTGAATGTTAGCACGCCCACACCTTGACAGAATTCTAAACATCAGCCTGCGCCGCATCTAGATAAGATTGTGAATGTTAGCACGCCCACACCTAGATAGAATTCTAAACACCAGCAGCGCCCCATCTAGATAAGATTGTGAATGTTAGCACGCCCACACCTTGACAGAATTCTAAACATCAGCCTGCGCCGCATCTAGATAAGATTGTGAATGTTAGCACGCCCACACCTAGATAGAATTCTAAACACCAGCCTGCGCCGCATCTAGATAAGATTGTGAATGTTAGCACGCCCACACCTAGATAGAATTCTAAACACCAGCCTGCGCCCCATCTAGATAAGATTGTGAATGTTAGCAGGCCCACACCTAGATAGAATTCTAAACACCAGCCTGCGCCCCATCTAGATAAGTTGGTGAATGTTAGGACGCCCACACCTAGATAGAATTCTGAACACCAGCCTGGCCCCATCTAGATAAGATGGTGAATGTTAGCACGCCCACACCTAGATAGAATTCTATACATCAGCCTGCTCCCCATCTAGATAAGATTGTGAATGTTAGCACGCCCACACCTAGATAGAATTCTAAACACCAGCCTGCGCCCCATCTAGATAAGATTGTGAATGTTAGCACGCCCACACCTAGATAGAATTCTAAACACCAGCCTGCGCCCCATCTAGATAAGATGGTGAATGTTAGCACGCCCACACCTAGACAGAATTCTAAACATCGGCCTGCGCCGCATCTAGATAAGATTGTGAATGTTAGCACGCCCACACCTAGATAGAATTCTAAACATCAGCCTGCCCCCAATCTAGATAAGATGGTGAATGTTAGCACGCCCACACCTAGACAGAATTCTAAACATAAACTTGCGCCACATCTAGATAAGATTGTGAATGTTAGCACGCCCACACCTAGACAGAATTCTAAACATTGGCCTGCGCCCCATCTAGATAAGATTGTGAATGTTAGCACGCCCACACCTAGACAGAATTCTAAACATCAGCCTGCGCCGCATCTAGATAAGATTGTGAATGTTAGCACGCCCACACCTAGACAGAATTCTAAACATCGGCCTGCGCCGCATCTAGATAAGATTGTGAATGTTAGCACGCCCACACCTAGACAGAATTCTAAACATCAGCCTGCGCCGCATCTAGATAAGATTGTGAATGTTAGCACGCCCACACCTAGATAGAATTCTAAACACCAGCCTGCGCCGCATCTAGATAAGATTGTGAATGTTAGCACGCCCACACCTAGATAGAATTCTAAACACCAGCCTGCGCCCCATCTAGATAAGATTGTGAATGTTAGCAGGCCCACACCTAGATAGAATTCTAAACACCAGCCTGCGCCCCATCTAGATAAGTTGGTGAATGTTAGGACGCCCACACCTAGATAGAATTCTGAACACCAGCCTGGCCCCATCTAGATAAGATGGTGAATGTTAGCACGCCCACACCTAGATAGAATTCTATACATCAGCCTGCTCCCCATCTAGATAAGATTGTGAATGTTAGCACGCCCACACCTAGATAGAATTCTAAACACCAGCCTGCGCCCCATCTAGATAAGATTGTGAATGTTAGCACGCCCACACCTAGATAGAATTCTAAACACCAGCCTGCGCCCCATCTAGATAAGTTGGTGAATGTTAGGACGCCCACACCTAGATAGATTTCTAAACACCAGCCTGGCCCCATCTAGATAAGATGGTGAATGTTAGCACGCCCACACCTAGACAGAATTCTAAACATCGGCCTGCGCCGCATCTAGATAAGATTGTGAATGTTAGCACGCCCACACCTAGATAGAATTCTAAACATCAGCCTGCCCCCAATCTAGATAAGATGGTGAATGTTAGCACGCCCACACCTAGACAGAATTCTAAACATAAACTTGCGCCACATCTAGATAAGATTGTGAATGTTAGCACGCCCACACCTAGACAGAATTCTAAACATTGGCCTGCGCCCCATCTAGATAAGATTGTGAATGTTAGCACGCCCACACCTAGACAGAATTCTAAACATCAGCCTGCGCCGCATCTAGATAAGATTGTGAATGTTAGCACGCCCACACCTAGACAGAATTCTAAACATCGGCCTGCGCCGCATCTAGATAAGATTGTGAATGTTAGCACGCCCACACCTAGACAGAATTCTAAACATCGGCCTGCGCCGCATCTAGATAAGATTGTGAATGTTAGCACGCCCACACCTAGACAGAATTCTAAACATCAGCCTGCACCGCATCTAGATAAGATTGTGAATGTTAGCACGCCCACACCTAGACAGAATTCTAAACATCGGCCTGCGCCGCATCTAGATAAGATTGTGAATGTTAGCACGCCCACACCTAGATAGAATTCTAAACACCAGCAGCGCCCCATCTAGATAAGATTGTGAATGTTAGCACGCCCACACCTTGACAGAATTCTAAACATCAGCCTGCGCCGCATCTAGATAAGATTGTGAATGTTAGCACGCCCACACCTAGATAGAATTCTAAACACCAGCCTGCGCCCCATCTAGATAAGATTGTGAATGTTAGCACGCCCACACCTTGACAGAATTCTAAACATCGGCCTGCGCCGCATCTAGATAAGATTGGAAATGTTAGCACGCCCACACCTAGACAGAATTCTAAACATAAACTTGCGCCACATCTAGATAAGATTGTGAATGTTAGCACGCCCACACCTAGAAAGAATTCTAAACATTGGCCTGCGCCCCATCTAGATAAGATTGTGAATGTTAGCACGCCCACACCTAGACAGAATTCTAAACATCAGCCTGCGCCGCATCTAGATAAGATTGTGAATGTTAGCACGCCCACACCTAGACAGAATTCTAAACATCGGCCTGCGCCGCATCTAGATAAGATTGTGAATGTTAGCACGCCCACACCTAGACAGAATTCTAAACATCAGCCTGCACCGCATCTAGATAAGATTGTGAATGTTAGCGCGCCCACACCTAGATAGAATTCTAAACACTGGCCTGCGCCGCATCTAGATAAGATTGTGAATGTTAGCACGCCCACACCTAGACAGAATTCTAAACATCGGCCTGCGCCGCATCTAGATAAGATTGTGAATGTTAGCACGCCCACACCTAGACAGAATTCTAAACATCGGCCTGTGCCGCATCTAGATAAGATTGTGAATGTTAGCACGCCCACACCTTGACAGAATTCTAAACATCAGCCTGCGCCGCATCTAGATAAGATTGTGAATGTTAGCACGCCCACACCTAGATAGAATTCTAAACACTAGCCTGCGCCCCATCTAGATAAGATTGTGAATGTTAGCACGCCCACACCTTGACAGAATTCTAAACATCGGCCTGCGCCGCATCTAGATAAGATTGTGAATGTTAGCACGCCCACACCTAGATAGAATTCTAAACATCGGCCTGCGCCGCATCTAGATAAGATTGTGAATGTTAGCACGCCCACACCTAGACAGAATTCTAAACATCAGCCTCCGCCGCATCTAGATAAGATTGTGAATGTTAGCACGCCCACACCTAGATAGAATTCTAAACACCAGCAGCGCCCCATCTAGATAAGATTGTGAATGTTAGCACGCCCACACCTTGACAAAATTCTAAACATCTGCCTGCGCCGCATCTAGATAAGATTGTGAATGTTAGCACGCCCACACCTAGATAGAATTCTAAACACCAGCCTGCGCCGCATCTAGATAAGATTGTGAATGTTAGCACGCCCACACCTAGATAGAATTCTAAACACCAGCCTGCGCCCCATCTAGATAAGATTGTGAATGTTAGCACGCCCACACCTAGATAGAATTCTAAACACCAGCCTGCGCCCCATCTAGATAAGTTGGTGAATGTTAGGACGCCCACACCTAGATAGAATTCTGAACACCAGCCTGGCCCCATCTAGATAAGATAGTGAATGTTAGCACGCCCACACCTAGATAGAATTCTATACATCAGCCTGCGCCCCATCTAGATAAGATTGTGAATGTTAGCACGCCCACACCTAGATAGAATTCTAAACACCAGCCTGCGCCCCATCTAGATAAGATTGGAATGTTAGCACGCCCACACCTAGTTAGAATTCTAAACACCAGCCTGCGCGCCATCTAGATAAGATTGTGAATGTTAGCACGCCCACAACTAGATAGAATTCTAAACATCATCTGTGCCCCATCTAGATAAGAATGTGAATGTTTGCACTCCCACACCTAGATAGAATTCTGAACATCAGCCTGCGCCCCATCTAGATAAGATTGTGAATGTTAGCACGCCCACACCTAGACAGAATTGTGAATGTTAGCACGCTCACACCTAGATAGAATTCTAAACATCAGCCTGCGCCCCATCCAGATAAGATTGTGAATGTTAGCACGCCCACACCTAGATAGAATTGTGAACATTAACCTGCGCCCCATCTAGATAAGATTGTGAATGTTAGCACGCCCACACCTAGATAGAATTCTAAACATCAGCCTGCGCCCCATCTAGATAAGATTGTGAATGTTAGCACGCCCACACCTAGATAGAATTCTAAACATCGGCCTGCGCCGCATCTAGATAAGATTGTGAATGTTAGCACGCCCACACCTAGATAGAATTCTAAACATCAGCCTGCGCCCCATCTAGATAAGATTGTGAATGTTAGCATGCCCACACCTAGATAGAATTCTAAACGCCAGCCTGCGTCGCATCTAGATAGGATGGTGAATGTTAGCACGCCCACACCTAGACAGAATTCTGAACATCAGCCTGCGCCCCATCTAGATAAGATTGTGAATGTTAGCACGCCCACACCTAGCTAGAATTCTAAACACCAGCCTGCGCCGCATCTAGATAAGATTGTGAATGTTGGCACGCCCACACCTAGATAGAATTCTAAACACCAGCCTGCGCCCCATCTAGATAAGATTGTGAATGTTAGCACGCCCACACCTAGATAGAATTCTAAACATCAGCCTGCGCCCCATCTAGATAAGATTGTGAATGTTAGCATGCACACACCTAGATAGAATTCTAAACGCCAGCCTGGCCCCATCTAGATAAGATTGTGAATGTTAGCACGCCCACACCTAGATAGAATTCTAAACATCAGCCTGCCCCCCATCTAGATAAGATTGTGAATGTTAGCACGCCCACATCTAGCTAGAATTCTAAACACCAGCCTGCGCCGCATCTAGATAAGATTGTGAATGTTGGCACGCCCACACCTAGATAGAATTCTAAACACCAGCCTGCGCCCCATCTAGATAAGATTGTGAATGTTAGCACGCCCAAACCTAGATAGAATTCTAAACACCAGCCTGCACCCCATCTAGATAAGATTGTGAATGTTAGCACGCCTACACCTAGATAGAATTGTGAAAATTAACCTGCGCCCCATCTAGATAAAATGGTGAATGTTAGCACACCCACACCTAGATAGAATTCTAAACATCAGCCTGCGCCCCATCTAGATAAGATGGTGAATGTTAGCACGCCTACACCTAGATAGAATTGTGAAAATTAACCTGCGCCCCATCTAGATAAGATTGTGAATGTTAGCACGCCCACACCTAGATAGAATTCTAAACACCAGCCTGCGCCCCATCTAGATAAGATTGTGAATGTTAGCACGCCTACACCTAGATAGAATTGTGAAAATTAACCTGCGCCCCATCTAGATAAAATGGTGAATGTTAGCACGCCCACACCTAGATAGAATTCTAAACATCGGCCTGCGCCGCATCTAGATAAGATTGTGAATGTTAGCACTCCCACACCTAGATAGAATTCTAAACATCAGCCTGCGCCCCATCTAGATAAGATGGTGAATGTTAGCACGCCCACACCTAGATAGAATTCTATACGTCAGCCTGCGCCCCATCTAGATAAGATGGTGAATGTTAGCACGCCCACACCTAGATAGAATTCTATACATCAGCCTGCCCCCCATCTAGATATGATGGTGAATGTTAGCACGCCTATATCTAGATAGAATTCTAAACATCAGCCTGCGCCCCATCTAGATAAGATTGTGAATGTTAGCACGCTCACACCTAGATAGAATTCTAAACATCAGCCTGCGCGCCATCTAGATAAGATTGTGAATGTTAGCACGCCCACAACTAGATAGAATTCTAAACATCATCTGTGCCCCATCTAGATAAGAATGTGAATGTTTGCACTCCCACACCTAGATAGAATTCTGCACATCAGCCTGCGCCCCATCTAGATAAGATTGTGAATGTTAGCACGCCCACACCTAGACAGAATTGTGAATGTTAGCACGCTCACACCTAGATAGAATTCTAAACATCAGCCTGCGCCCCATCCAGATAAGATTGTGAATGTTAGCACGCCCACACCTAGATAGAATTGTGAACATTAACCTGCGCCCCATCTAGATAAGATTGTGAATGTTAGCACGCCCACACCTAGATAGAATTCTAAACATCAGCCTGCGCCCCATCTAGATAAGATTGTGAATGTTAGCACGCCCACACCTAGATAGAATTCTAAACATCGGCCTGCGCCGCATCTAGATAAGATTGTGAATGTTAGCACTCCCACACCTAGATAGAATTCTAAACATCAGCCTGCGCCCCATCTAGATAAGATTGTGAATGTTAGCATGCCCACACCTAGATAGAATTCTAAACGCCAGCCTGCGTCGCATCTAGATAGGATGGTGAATGTTAGCACGCCCACATCTAGACAGAATTCTGAACATCAGCCTGCGCCCCATCTAGATAAGATTGTGAATGTTAGCACGCCCACACCTAGCTAGAATTCTAAACACCAGCCTGCGCCGCATCTAGATAAGATTGTGAATGTTGGCACGCCCACACCTAGATAGAATTCTAAACATCAGCCTGCGCCCCATCTAGATAAGATTGTGAATGTTAGCATGCACACACCTAGATAGAATTCTAAACGCCAGCCTGGCCCCATCTAGATAAGATTGTGAATGTTAGCACGCCCACACCTAGATAGAATTCTAAACATTGGCCTGCCCCCCATCTAGATAAGATTGTGAATGTTGGCACGCCCACACCTAGATAGAATTATAAACACCAGCCTGCGCCCCATCTAGATAAGATTGTGAATGTTAGCACGCCCACACCTAGATAGAATTCTAAACATTGGCCTGCGCCGCATCTAGATAAGATTGTGAATGTTAGCACGCCCACACCTAGATAGAATTCTAAACATCAGCCTGCGCCCCATCTAGATAAGATTGTGAATGTTAGCACGCCCACACCTAGATAGAATTCTAAACATCGGCCTGCGCCGCATCTAGATAAGATTGTGAATGTTAGCACGCCCACACCTAGACAGAATTCTAAACATCAGCCTGCGCCGCATCTAGATAAGATTGTGAATGTTAGCACGCCCACACCTAGATAGAATTCTAAACACCAGCAGCGCCCCATCTAGATAAGATTGTGAATGTTAGCACGCCCACACCTTGACAGAATTCTAAACATCAGCCTGCGCCGCATCTAGATAAGATTGTGAATGTTAGCACGCCCACACCTAGATAGAATTCTAAACACCAGCCTGCGCCGCATCTAGATAAGATTGTGAATGTTAGCACGCCCACACCTAGATAGAATTCTAAACACCAGCCTGCGCCCCATCTAGATAAGATTGTGAATGTTAGCACGCCCACACCTAGATAGAATTCTAAACACCAGCCTGCGCCCCATCTAGATAAGTTGGTGAATGTTAGGACGCCCACACCTAGATAGAATTCTGAACACCAGCCTGGCCCCATCTAGATAAGATGGTGAATGTTAGCACGCCCACACCTAGATAGAATTCTATACATCAGCCTGCGCCCCATCTAGATAAGATTGTGAATGTTAGCACGCCCACACCTAGATAGAATTCTAAACACCAGCCTGCGCCCCATCTAGATAAGATTGTGAATGTTAGCACGCCCACACCTAGTTAGAATTCTAAACACCAGCCTGCGCGCCATCTAGATAAGATTGTGAATGTTAGCTCGCCCACAACTAGATAGAATTCTAAACATCATCTGTGCCCCATCTAGATAAGAATGTGAATGTTTGCACTCCCACACCTAGATAGAATTCTGAACATCAGCCTGCGCCCCATCTAGATAAGATTGTGAATGTTAGCACGCCCACACCTAGACAGAATTGTGAATGTTAGCACGCTCACACCTAGATAGAATTCTAAACATCAGCCTGCGCCCCATCCAGATAAGATTGTGAATGTTAGCACGCCCACACCTAGATAGAATTGTGAACATTAATCTGCGCCCCATCTAGATAAGATTGTGAATGTTAGCACGCCCACACCTAGATAGAATTCTAAACATCAGCCTGCGCCCCATCTAGATAAGATTGTGAATGTTAGCACGCCCACACCTAGATAGAATTCTAAACATCGGCCTGCGCCGCATCTAGATAAGATTGTGAATGTTGGCACGCCCACACCTAGATAGAATTCTAAACACCAGCCTGCGCCCCATCTAGATAAGATTGTGAATGTTAGCACGCCCACACCTAGATAGAATTCTAAACATCAGCCTGCGCCCCATCTAGATAAGATTGTGAATGTTAGCATGCACACACCTAGATAGAATTCTAAACGCCAGCCTGGCCACATCTAGATAAGATTGTGAATGTTAGCACGCCCACACCTAGATAGAATTCTAAACATCAGCCTGCCCCCATCTAGATAAGATTGTGAATGTTAGCACGCCCACATCTAGCTAGAATTCTAAACACCAGCCTGCGCCGCATCTAGATAAGATTGTGAATGTTGGCACGCCCACTCCTAGATAGAATTCTAAACACCAGCCTGCGCCCCATCTAGATAAGATTGTGAATGTTAGCACGCCCAAACCTAGATAGAATTCTAAACACCAGCCTGCACCCCATCTAGATAAGATTGTGAATGTTAGCACGCCTACACCTAGATAGAATTGTGAAAATTAACCTGCGCCCCATCTAGATAAAATGGTGAATGTTAGCACGCCCACACCTAGATAGAATTCTAAACATCAGCCTGCGCCCCATCTAGATAAGATGGTGAATGTTAGCACGCCCACACCTGGATAGAATTCTAAACATCAGCCTGCGCCCCATCTAGATAAGATGGTGAATGTTAGCACGCCCACACCTAGATAGAATTCTATACATCAGCCTGCGCCCCATCTAGATAAGATGGTGAATGTTAGCACGCCTACACCTAGATAGAATTGTGAAAATTAACCTGCGCCCCATCTAGATAAGATGGTGAATGTTAGCACGCCCACACCTAGATAGAATTCTATACATCAGCCTGCGCCCCATCTAGATAAGATGGTGAATGTTAGCACGCCCACACCTGGATAGAATTCTAAACATCAGCCTGCGCCCCATCTAGATAAGATGGTGAATGTTAGCACGCCCACACCTAGATAGAATTCTATACATCAGCCTGCGCCCCATCTAGATAAGATGGTGAATGTTAGCACGCCCACACCTAGATAGAATTCTATACATCAGCCTGCCCCCCATCTAGATATGATGGTGAATGTTAGCACGCCCATATCTAGATAGAATTTTAAACATCAGCCTGCGCCCCATCTAGATAAGATTGTGAATGTTAGCACGCCCACACCTAGATAGAATTCTAAATACCAGCCTGCGCCCCATTTAGATAAGATTGTGAATGTTAGCACACTCACACCTAGATAGAATTCTAAATACCAGCCTGCGCCCCATTTAGATAAGATTGTGAATGTTAGCACGCCCACACCTAGATAGAATTCTAAACATCAGCCTGCCCCCCATCTAGATAAGATGGTGAATGTTAGCACGCCCACACCTAGATAGAATTCTAAATACCAGCCTGCGCCCCATTTAGATAAGATTGTGAATGTTAGCACGCTCACACCTAGATAGAATTCTAAACATCAGCCTGCGCGCCATCTAGATAAGATTGTGAATGTTAGCACGCCCACAACTAGATAGAATTCTAAACATCATCTGTGCCCCATCTAGATAAGAATGTGAATGTTTGCACTCCCACACCTAGATAGAATTCTGAACATCAGCCTGCGCCCCATCTAGATAAGATTGTGAATGTTAGCACGCCCACACCTAGACAGAATTGTGAATGTTAGCACGCTCACACCTAGATAGAATTCTAAACATCAGCCTGCGCCCCATCCAGATAAGATTGTGAATGTTAGCACGCCCACACCTAGATAGAATTGTGAACATTAACCTGCGCCCCATCTAGATAAGATTGTGAATGTTAGCACGCCCACACCTAGATAGAATTCTAAACATCAGCCTGCGCCCCATCTAGATAAGATTGTGAATGTTAGCACGCCCACACCTAGATAGAATTCTAAACATTGGCCTGCGCCGCATCTAGATAAGATTGTGAATGTTAGCACGCCCACACCTAGATAGAATTCTAAACATCAGCCTGCGCCCCATCTAGATAAGATTGTGAATGTTAGCATGCCCACACCTAGATAGAATTCTAAACGCCAGCCTGCGTCGCATCTAGATAGGATGGTGAATGTTAGCACGCCCACACCTAGATAGAATTCTAAACATCAGCCTGCCCCCCATCTAGATAAGATTGTGAATGTTAGCACGCCCACATCTAGCTAGAATTCTAAACACCAGCCTGCGCCGCATCTAGATAAGATTGTGAATGTTGGCACGCCCACACCTAGATAGAATTCTAAACACCAGCCTGCGCCCCATCTAGATAAGATTGTGAATGTTAGCACGCCCAAACCTAGATAGAATTCTAAACACCAGCCTGCACCCCATCTAGATAAGATTGTGAATGTTAGCACGCCTACACCTAGATAGAATTGTGAAAATTAACATGCGCCCCATCTAGATAAAATGGTGAATATTAGCACGCCCACACCTAGATAGAATTCTAAACATCAGCCTGCGCCCCATCTAGATAAGATGGTGAATGTTAGCACGCCCACACCTGGATAGAATTCTAAACATCAGCCTGCGCCCCATCTAGATAAGATGGTGAATGTTAGCACGCCCACAACTAGATAGAATTCTATACATCAGCCTGCGCCCCATCTAGATAAGATGGTCAATGTTAGCACGCCTACACCTAGATAGAATTGTGAAAATTAACCTGCGCCCCATCTAGATAAGATTGTGAATGTTAGCACGCCCACACCTAGATAGAATTCTAAACACCAGCCTGCGCCACATCTAGATAAGATTGTGAATGTTAGCACGCCTACACCTAGATAGAATTGTGAAAATTAACCTGCGCCCCATCTAGATAAAATGGTGAATGTTAGCACGCCCACACCTAGATAGAATTCTAAACATCAGCCTGTGCCCCATCTAGATAAGATTGTGAATGTTAGCACGCCCACACCTGGATAGAATTCTATACATCCGCCTGCCCCCCATCTAGATATGATGGTGAATGTTAGCACGCCCATACCTAGATAGAATTTTAAACATCAGCCTGCGCCCCATCTAGATAAGATGGTGAATGTTAGCACGCCCACACCTAGATAGAATTCTAAATACCAGCCTGCGCCCCATTTAGATAAGATTGTGAATGTTAGCACGCTCACAGCTAGATAGAATTCTAAACATCAGCCTGCCCCCCATCTAGATAAGATGGTGAATGTTAGCACGCCCACACCTAGATAGAATTCTAAACACCAGCCTGCGCCGCATCTAGATAAGATTGTGAATGTTAGCACGCCCACACCTAGATAGAATTCTATACATCAGCCTGCGCCCCATCTAGATAAGATGATGAATGTTAGCACGCCCACACCCAGATAGAATTCTAAACACCAGCCTGCGCCCCATCTAGATAAGATTGTGAATGTTAGCACGCCCACACCTAGATAGAATTGTGAACACCAGCCTGCGCCCCAGCTAGATAAGATTGTGAATGTAAGCACGCCCACACCTAGATAGAATTCTAAACACCAGCCTGCACCCCATCTAGATAAGATTGTGAATGTTAGCACGCCCACACCTAGATAGAATTCTAAGCACCAGCCTGCGCCCCATCTAGATAAGATGGTGAATGTTAGCACGCACGCCCACACCTAGATAGAATTCTGAACACCAGCCTGCGCCCCATCTAGATAAGATTGTGAATGTTAGCATGCCCACACCTAGATAGAATTGTGAACACCAACCTGCGCCCCATCTAGATAAGATTGTGAATGTTAGCACGCCCACACCTAGATAGAATTCTAAACACCAGCCTGCGCCCCATCTAGATAAGATTGTGAATGTTAGCACGCCCACACCTAGATAGAATTCTAAACATCAGCCTGCGCCCCATCTAGATAAGATGGTGAATGTTAGCACGCCCACACCTAGATAGAATTCTAAACACCAGCCTGCGCCCCATCTAGATAAGATTGTGAATGTTAGCACGCCCACACCTAGATAGAATTCTGAACACCAGCCTGCGCCCCATCTAGATAAGATGGTGAATGTTAGCACGCCCACACCTAGATAGAATTCTGAACACCAGCCTGCGCCCCATCTAGATAAGATTGTGAATGTTAGCACGCCCACACCTAGATAGAATTCTAAACATCAGCCTGCGCCCCATCTAGATAAGATTGTGAATGTTAGCACGCCCAAACCTAGATCGAATTCTGAACACGAGCCTGCGCCCCATCTAGATAAGATTGTGAATGTTAGCACGCCCACACCTAGATAGAATTCTGAACACCAGCCTGCGCCCCATCTAGATAAGATTGTGAATGTTAGCACCCCACACCTAGATAGAATTCTAAACACCAGCCTGCGCCCCATCTAGATAAGATGGTGAATGTTAGCACGCCCACACCTAGATAGAATTCTAAACACCAGCCTGCGCCCCATCTAGATAAGATGGTGAATGTTAGCACGCCCACACCTAGATAGAATTCTAAACACCAGCCTGGCCCCATCTAGATAAGATGGTGAATGTTAGCACTCCCACACCTTGATAGAATTCTATATACCAGCCTGCGCCCCATCTAGATAAGATGGTGAATGTTAGCACGCCCACACCTAGATAGAATTCTATACATGGGCCTGCGCCCCATCTAGATAAGATTGTGAATGTTAGCCTCCGCCCACACCTAGATAGAATTCTAAACATCGGCCTGCGCCCCATCTAGATAAGATGGTGAATGTTAGCACGCCCACACCTAGATAGAATTCTACACCTAGATAGAATTCTAAACACCAGCCTGCGCCCCATCTAGATAAGATGGTGAATGTTAGCACGCCCATACCTAGATAGAATTCCAAACACCAGCCTGCGCCCCATCTAGATAAGATGGTGAATGTTAGCACGCCCACACCTAGATAGAATTCTAAACATCAGCCTGCGCCCCATCTAGAACACAACACAAAAAAACCAAACACTCGCTTCCACAAAAGGACTTCGTGACACACAAACTACTCTGCAAGGCACAGAACGCAGCCAGGGCGGACTCCAGGTCTTACAGCCATAAGGGGAGCAGCACGGTAGCCGGACCGACCCGCCAGGTAGAAAGCCCAAATGATGGCTGACATGTAAAGCTTGTGTCTCTGATTTAGGCCTTGAAAGCATCTCGTGCACTCAGGGTGCCCAAGCAGAGCTCTCAACCTTTGCAGCCCCTCAGAGCGACGCTATTCTGTTCTGTCCAGGCGCTATGTTAAAGGCTAGCTCCGAGAATGGCAGTGGGAGGGAGATGTGTCATGGAGCGCTGGCAGCGAGTTGTAATATTGGAGAGCTGGAGAAGAAGGCAAAGGACTGTGGGGTGGAGATGGGCAACATCACAAGATTGACGAGAAGGAAGCCTGTAAGACCCGGAGAAGGGAGGAGGGCGCAGTGATAGAGAAAACCTGGAGAGTGGGAAAGCGTAAAACTCCAAGCGGAAGAGGCATAAACTCGGAGCGTGAAGGAGAGAAACCCGAAGCGGGAAAGAAAGGGAAAACCGGGGAGTCGGAAAAAGTGGAGCTGGAAAAGGAGGAACGTGGAGTGAGTAAGAAACCCAGAGAGTGGGAGGAGGAGAAGAGAACGAGCATCGGGGAAGGGGAAAGGGTCGGACTGGGACAAGAAATAGGCCCGGTCACCCAAAAAAAAAGTGGCCCACCCCTCGCCTCATGGCCCTTGACCGCTGATGACATCACCGGGAATGATGTCATTTGACCCCATCCCAAAGTGACATCCCGGGAAGCGATGAAACACGACCTTTCACCCCTTGACAAAACAGGAAGTGCCATCAAATAGCATGGTTCCTAAGTGCACTAAACTACTGGGAATCCAAGCAGACGTCCAAGGCCAAATGATATGTTATTGTATAGCACTTACGCTTAAGCTCTTTTTTATAGAACAAATATACATACAATTTGACGTACTCATTTATCGACCTAAGAAGATGAAAGGCTTTTGGAGAAAAAAAAATTGAGAATTTTTTTTCTTCCGTTTTTTTCTTCCAAACCGGCACATGCTTGGCCATAAACCAGCCGCCACTCCGTGGGGGCGTGGCCGGGCCGAAAGGAGGGGCCAATCCGACCCTGCCCCCGAAGCGGGAGACAAAGGCTGTGACCCAGGAACAGGCAAAGAGGCATCAAAATAAATGGCAGATATTGTGCCAAGGAAAGGGTGCAGAGAGAAAAGCCGAACCCTGAGATGAAGGGAAAACAGAAAGGAAAGACGAGTCACTCTGACCAAAGAGAAAGAAGGGAAGTACATGATGGAATCTCTGGCAAAGGAAAGGGAACCGAAGGGAAAAGCCGGAGCTGCCGCCACAGAACAAGGCCGAGAATAGAAAGGGCAAGGCCCTGGCCGGGAAAAGAAAGGAGAGACAATCCAGAGAAGTGAACTGGGGACTGACCCAGGGGAAGACAACCCAACGAGTCACCTGGGGACTGACCCAGAGGAAGACAAACCAACGAGCCCCCTGGGGACTAACCCAGGGAGAAGACAAACCAACGAGTCACTTAGGAACTGACTCAGGGGGAAGACAAACCAACGAGCCCCCTGGGGATTAACCCTGGGAGAAGACAAACCAACGAGTCGTCTAGGGACTGACACGGGGGAAGACAAACCAACGAGCTACCTGGGGACTGACCCAGGGAGAACACAAACCAACAAGTCACCTGGGAACTGACTCGGGGAGAAGACAACCCAACGAGTCACCTAGGGACTGACCCAGGGAGAACACAAACCAACCAGTCACCTGGGGACTGACCAAGGGAAAAGACAAATCAACAAGTCACATAGGGACTAACCCAGGGAGAAGACAAACCAACGAGTCACCTAAGGACTAACCCAGGGAGAAGACACCAACAAGTCCCCTAGGGACTGACCCAGGGAGAAGACAAACCAATGAGTCACCTAGGGACTGACCCATGGAGAAGACAAACCAATAAGTCACCTAGAGACTGACCCAGGGGGAAGACAAACCAACGAGCCGCCTAGGGACTGACCCAGGGGGAAGACAAACCAACGAGCGGTGGACTGACCCAGGGGGAAGACAAACCAATGAGCCCCTTGGGGACTGACCCAGGGAGAAGACAGACCAACGAGCCACCTGGGGACTAACCCAGGGAGAAGACAAACCAATGAATCACCTAGGGACTAAACGAGGGAGAAGACAAACCAACGAGTCACCTGGGGGCTGACCCAGGGGGAAGACATACGAGCGCATCACCTGGGGACTAAATGAGGGAGAAGACAAACTAACGAGTCACCCAGGGATTGACCCAGGGAGAAGACAAACCAACAAGTCACCTAGGGACTGACCCAGGGAGAAGACAAACCAACGAGTCACCTGGGGACTGACCCAGGGGGAAGACGAACCAACGAGCCACCTGGGGACTAACCCAGGGAGAAGACAAACCAATGAATCACCTAGGGACTAAACTAGAGAGAAGACAAACCAACGAGTCACCTGGGGACTGACCCAGGGGGAAGACATACAAGCGCATCACCTGGGGACTAAACAAGGGAGAAGACAAACCAACAAGTCACCTAGGGATTGACCCAGGGAGAAGACAAACCAACAAGTCACCTAGGGACTGACCCAGGGAGAAGACAAACCAACGAGTCACCTGGGGACTGACCAAGGGAAAAGACAAACCAACGAGTCACATAGGGACTAACCCAGGGAGAAGACAAACCAACAAGTCACCTAGGAACTAACCCAGGGAGAAGACGCACCAACAAGTCACCTAGGGACTGACCCAGGGAGAAGACAAACCAATGAGTCACCTAGGGACTGACCCAGGGGGAAGACAAACCAATGAGCCACCTAGGGACTGACCCAGGGAAAAGACAAACCAACGAGCCACCTGGGGACTAACCCAGGGAGAAGACAAACCAACGAGTCACCTGGGGACTGACCCAGGGGGAAGACATACGAGCGCATCACCTGGGGACTAAACAAGGGAGAAGACAAACCAACAAGTCACCTAGGGACTGACCCAGGGAGAAGACAAACCAACGAGTCACCTGGGGACTGACCAAGGGAAAAGACAAACCAACGAGTCACCTAGGGACTGACCCAGGGAGAAGACAAACCAACAAGTCACATAGGGACTAACCCAGGGAGAAGACAAACCAACAAGTCACATAGGGACTGACCCAGGGAGAAGACAAACCAATGAGTCACCTAGGGACCGACCCAGGGGGAAGACAAACCAATGAGCCACCTAGGGAGTGACCCAGGGAAAAGACAAACCAACAAGCCACCTGAGGACTAACCCAGGGAGAAGACAAACCAACTAGTAACATGGAGACTAACCCAGAGAGAAGACAAACCAACGAGTCACCTATGGACTGACACAGGGGGGAAGACAAACCAACAAGCTACCTGGGGACTGACGCAGGGAGAAGACAAACCAACGAGTCACCTGGGGACTGACCCAGGCAGAACACAAACCAACGAGTCACCTGGGGACTGACCCAGGGAAAAGACAAACCAACGAGTCACCTGAGGACTGACCCAGGAAAAGACAAACCAACGAGTCACCTGGGGACTGACCCAGGGAAAAGACAAACCAATTAATCACCTAGGGTCTAAATGAGGGAGAAGACAAACCAACGAGTCACCTGGGGACTGACCCAGGGGGAAGACAAACCAACGAGCCACCTGGGGACTAAACCAGGGAGAAGACAAACCAACGTGTCACCAAGGGACTGACCCAGGGGGAAGACAAACCAATGAGCCACCTGGGGACTAAACAAGGGAGAAGACAAACCAACGAGTCACCTGGGAACTGACCCATGGAGAAGACAAACCAATGAGTCAACTGGGGACTGACCCAGGGAGAAGACAAACCAACGAGCCACCTGGTGACTAAACAAGGGAGAAGACAAACCAACGAGTCACCTGGGGACTGACCCATGGAGAAGACAAACCAATGAGTCAACTGGGGATTGACCCAGGGAGAAGACAAACCAACGAGTCACCTAGGGACTGACCCAGGGGGAAGACAAACCAACAAGTCACATAGGGACTGACCCAGGGAGAAGGCAAACTGAGTCACCTGGCGACTGACCCAGGGGGAAGACAAACCAACGAGCCACCTGGGGACTAAACCAGGGAGAAGACAAATCAACGTGTCACCAAGGGACTGACCCAGGGGGAAGACAAACCAATGAGCCACCTGGGGACTAAACAAGGGAGAAGACAAACCAACGGTTCACCTGGGGACTGACCCATGGAGAAGACAAACCAATGAATCACCTAGGGAATAAACGATGGAGAAGACAAACTAACGAGTCACCTGGGGACTGACCCAGGGAGAAAAGAAACCAACGAGCCTCCTGGGGACTTTCCCAGGGGGAGGAAATACCAACGAGTCACTTGGCGACTGACCCAGTGGGAAGACAAATCAATGAGCCACCAGGGGACTAAACCAGGGAGAAGACAAACCAACGAGTCACCTAGGGACTGGCCCAGGGGGAAGAGAAACCAATGAGCCACCTGGGGACTGACCCAGAGGGAAGACAAACCAACGAGCCACCTGGGGACTTGCCCAGGGGGAAGAACTACCAACGAGTCACCTGGGGACTAAACCAGGGAGAAGACAAACCAACGAGTCACCTGGGGACTGACCCACGGAGAAGACAAACCAACGAGTCAACTGGGGACTGACCCATGGAGAAGACAAACCAACGAGCCACCTGGGGACTGACCTAGGTGGAAGACATACCAACTAGTCACCTGCGGACTGACTCAGGGGGAAGACATACCAATGAGTCGCCTCGGGACAGACCAAGGGAGAAGACAAACCAACAAGTGACCTGGCGACTGACCCAGGGGCAAGACAAACCAACGAGCCACCTGGGGACTGACCCAGGGGCAAGACAAACCAACGAGCCACCTGGGGACTGACCCAGGGGGAAGACAAACCATCGAGTCACCTGGTGACTGACACAGGGGTAAGACAAACCAACGAGCCACCTGGGGACTAAACCAGGGGCAGACAGACCAACAAGTTACCTAGGGACTGACCTAGGGAGAAGACAAACCAACGAGTTACCTAGGGACTGACACATCAGGAAGACAAACCAACAAGCCACCTAATAACTGACCCAGGGAGAAGACAAACCAATGAGTCACCTGGCGACTAACCCAGGGGGAATACAAACCAACGAGTCACCTGGGGACTGACCCAGGGGGAAGACAGCCCAACAAGTCACTTGGGGACTGACCCAGGGGGAAGACATACCAACGAGTCACTGAGGGACTGACCTAGGCAGAAGACAAACTAATGAGTCACCTGGTGACTGACCCAGCGGGCGGACAAGCCAACAAGTCACCTAGGGACTGACCCAGGGAAAAGACATAGCAATGAGTCACCTGGGGACTGACACAGGGAGAAGACAAACCAACGAGCCACCTAGGGACTGACCCAGGGAGAAGATACGAGTCACCTAGTGACTGACTCCGGGGGGAGACAAGCCAATGAGTCACCTAGGGACTGACCCAGGGAGAAGACAAACCGACGAGCCTCCTTGGCACTAGTCCTTGGAAAGGACAAACCGACGAGTCACCTCGGGACTAACCCAAGGAGAAGACAAATTGACGAATCGCTGGTGCACTAACCCTGGGTGATGCCCAACTGGTTTATCATCTGACAACTATACCAGAGAGCAGATAAGCCAGAATAATGCGCTCTGTACTAGCCCAGTTAAAAGACCAAACCAATGAGCCACCTGGGGACTAACCCAGGGAGAAGAAGAGCTGGAACAGTGGCCTGGGGAGTAACCCAGAGAGAAGACAAACCAATGAGCCACCTGGGGACTGACCCAGGGAGAAGAAGAGCTGGAACAGTGGCCTGGGGAGTAACCCACGGCAAAGACAAGTGTGTACGTGTCTGTGTGTGTGTCGGTGTACTACCATTAAGTGTCCCTATGCTGTCAGATATAATAACCATATGTGGCTGTGATTTCTACATGAGCCACGGCCTCTGCTTTTGAAGTTATGCCCACCTATCTACACCCCGATTCTCCTCTGTACACTCTACCCCCTGGCAGCATTCTTGACCACTTTCCAGTGGTTGGGTATGCGAGAGTGGGAATGTGGGTGTGTCTCTTTAGCCCTAGCATGCCGCAAACTGCTATCTCTGTAGTCGACAAGGAGCTGTGTACGGAACACCCCCACTTCCTTACATCTCGTCCTTTTCATGCCTAATTTCCCATCTCACCCACCTGGACTGATTCCAAAGCACCAAACCCAGGCAGGTTTGGGAAGGGCAGACCAGTTGCCAGTAACTGTGGGCCCCGGGGCATTACCTAAAGCACTAATGTCTTCCCAGCTCGGGGCTTACTGCTCAATTAGTAACCCAGCCCGTTGGACCGAAGTACTAATAGTGTGCATCTAGCGGTCAAGTGGCACAGCGAGTAGAGCGCTCACTTTGACATCCGTGTAGAGCCTGCTAACGCATGTTCGAATCCCGGCAGGGCCAAACTCAGCCTTCCTTTCATCCTGCCGAGGTCAATAAATGAGCACCACACACCGTGGGTAATAATAAGCAGCGCTCAGATGCCTGAGGGTTCGTAGCGCTATATAAGTGCGGAAATGCGAATGCGGTACGTTGGGAAACGTCTTTGGTTCCCAAAAGAAAAAAAAGAGGAAAAACAAAAGATGGTCGCCATGGTACGGGAAGAGAGGGTGACACGTCGTCCCTTCTCCCTTTTCATGGCAGCCATTTTCAGAGCTGTGGGGACACGCCAAGAACACTGCTGTTCACGGCGCCGGCGAGGGACCAGGCTGTACAAGGTAATTGCGGCGTGGTGGGAGTGGGGAAAATGTGTGTTGGCGATGCTGACACGCAGCTCAGGGGAGCACTTGCCTGACCACCCGGCGAGGGAAGATGGCGGCCTCCTGCTCTGAGGAGGCTCGGAGGGTGGAATTTACCATGTGGCAAAGCCCCTGTTCCGAATCTCGTTAATATCATCCTTAAATTATGTAGTAAATGGGGTGCCAGTGATCGACAACTGAATGCATCTGGCCGTGTCCCCCCGAACCCACCAAATACTCAATGTTGTACCTTTAACAGCAGTAGAAACTATTTTACGAATTTGGAAATTTAAACGTTGCACGACTTTTACCAACACTTCTACCTTGCATAAGACTGAATCTCAGCCAAGGGGTGCACGCAGCGCTCCTTTCATTCTGGAAGTCCTTTGTATGAAAGGTGTCAACCCTCCGCGAGCTACTTATGCATCTTGGCGGGAAATGAAGAAGCCCCAGTGCTGTCGTGGTCTCTCTGGCTGGCACCCAGGGGTGGACTGGCCTGTGTGGAACTCTTGGTTCCCAGTCCACCCCTGCTGGCACCCCATCTTCTCAGCATTCCCTCCCGCATTGTTTTGTCTATGCAAGATATTTTATGCAGAGGCGACTGCGCCAGTCATCTCGCATTTTAAAGCTTAACCGGGGTCTGTCTTGTGCTTTCTCCTTTCCAGTTTGCAGTGGGCAGGTTCTCAAGGAAGCGGTGGCGGATGAGACCAAGCTTGGCGAACTGATTGCACCGTACATCGAAAGAAGGCAGCCAGGTAAGGGGCACTCGGGTTCTCTGAACATTTAATGACTTCTCAGGACCCAAGAATGTACCAGACTCCGACTGGCCTGTAGGGAACTGGGGCGGTGCAATGTAAAGTAGTGTCATGCATAGCTCCCTTCTGCCACTATTGGTGGGCTTGCAGTGCTTGGCTCCACAGGGAAAGGGGGGAGGGGCTTAGTAGGACAGTGGTTGAGGCAGATGTATGCAAAACCTGTGGCGTTGATGGGTGCAGGTCAGAATATCCGGTTTCTGTGTGCCAATCTGCTTTCTATGGGGTTGGCAGAGCAACTTGGGAGTATGTTATACATAGGGAAGAGCCCAAGATCAGATCAACTATGGCGCTGTGGGTCTGATTAGCCGCTGGTGTGGGAGAATGCGACAGGACTAAAGAGGAGAGCGTCGTCGTGGCACGTTTAGTGTTGATGTGCTAATGGCTTGGCCTGTGGTGGCTGTCTCTGAGGGGTTTGTGTGTGTAGTGTAAGGTGGTAGGAGATCTTAGAGGGTAGTCGGTTAGTCAGGGTAAGGTGGGAGTGGGACTTACGAGGCAAAACAACCTGCAATCCGACCCTCCTACCCACCATTTGCAAACAGGTACCATGTCTCTAACTCAAAATTTCATCCGTCAATCCCTCCCTCTCGCGCACACTCTTTCTCTCTCCTTCTCTCTTTCTCTCTACCTCTCTCTCCTTCTTTCTCTATGACTTTCTTTCTCTCATCCTCTCTTTCCCTTTCTCTCTCTCTCTCCCTATCCCTTTCTCATTCTCTCTCTCAGAGATACTTGGCATCCCATGTGCAAAAAAAGAGATATGTGAGTTGGCAGATGAGAGCAAGGGGGCCCTCAGGAGGAGACTCCACTTAATCACCACGAGCTTCATGCAAAGGGTTAATGGAGGCAAGAACCTTTCGTTCAGAGAAAGGGCTCCTTGAAATCTGAGTGCCGCAGCCCCCCATTTCATCTTCCTTGGCATGCTGAGAGATGACTCCATGCTCAGTCTAGCATGTTAATGTGCTATTTGTTTTGTTTTTATTATTTTTTATTTTTTTATTTGTGTTTGGTTGTACAAAACCTTATACAAAATAGCTAATATTACCGGTTCGTCTTATAGTAAAACCAAGCAAAATAGATAAAGAAAAAAGCAGAAAAGAAAAAAACAAAAACAAATAGAGAAAATTATGTATTTATTTTATTCATTGTGCATTTGTAAGGCGCTTATACAATAAGCAAATTGCGTTTTAAAGCGCCCACAGGCAACAGGGAGGGAACATGGGAGTAAAATTAGATATAACACTGTAAGATAGAGGCGGACCTATTAGGCCCTGTGAGCCTTCAGAGCGTGGAAGTGCAGAGAGAGAAGGGGTGGGGCAGTGGGGGGTGAGTGCTAGGTGTATAAAGTGGGAAGGTCTAGGGAGTGAGCTCAGTGGATTGCTGGGTATTCTGCCCGTCAAGGGAAGGGGCGGTCTTGGACAGGGAAAGAAGGTGTTCGTCAGGCAGTCGGGGCAGTGGCCAGAATCCATGTTGTCTCCCACAAGCCCCAAAATGCTTCTCAGACAGGCCAAAATTACATTTCTCCCATCCCAACTCACCAGGGTATGAGGCAGCACCTGGAATTCCATAGTGCAGGCACAGCATTTAAGTGTGGGCCAGTTTGTGCCCAAAGTGGCCATGTTAGATGAGTTACTTCACTATGCAGCTAGTAGTTTTGATCAGTGGCAACTTCACTTTGCGGCTAGTAGATTTGATCAGTGGTAACCTCACTGTGCGGCTAGTAGTTTTGATGAGTGGCAACTTCACTGTGAGGCTAGTAGTTTTGATCAGTGATAACTTCACTGTGAGGCTAGATTTGACCAGTGCTAACTTCACTATGTGGCTAGTCGTTTTCATCAGTGGCGACTTCACTTTGCGGCTAGTAGTTTTGATCAGTGGTAACCACACTGTGCGTATAGTAGTTTTGATCAGTGGCAATTTCACTGTGCAGCTAGTAGTTTTGATCAGTGGCAACTTCACTGTGTTGCTAGTAGTTTTGATCAGTGGCAACTTCACTGTGTGGCTAGTAGTTTTGATCAGTGGCAAATTCACTGTGCAGCTAGTTGTTTTGATCAGTGATCACTTCACTGTGCGGCTAGTAGTTCTCATCAGTGGCGACTTCACTTTGCGGCTAGTAGATTTGATCAGAGGTAACTTCACTGTGCGGCTAGTAGTTTTGATCAGTGGTAACCTCACTGTGCGGCTAGTAGTTTTGATCAGTTGCAACTTCACTGTGCGGTTAGTAGTTTTGATCAGTAGCAACTTCACTGTGTTGGTAGTAGTTTTGATCAGTTGCAACTTAACTGTGCGATTAGTAGTTTTGATCAGTGGCAACTTCACTGTGCGGTTAGTAGTTTTGATCAGTGGCAACTTCACTGTGTGTTTAGTAGTTTTGATCAGTGGCAACTTCACTGTGCGATGAGTAGTTTTGATCAGTGGCAACTTCACTGTGCGGTTAGTAGTTTTGATCAGTGGCAACTTCACTGTGCGTTTAGTAGTTTTGATCAGTGGCAACTTCACTGTGCGACCAGTAGTTTTGATCAGTTGCAACTTCACTGGGCGGTTAGTAGTTTTGATCAGTGGCAACTTCACTGTGTGGCTAGTAGTTTTGATCAGTGGCCACTTCACTGTGCGTCTAGTAGTTTTGATCAGTGATAATTTCACTGTGCGGCTAGTAGTTTTGATCAGTGGTAACTTCACTGTGTGCCTAGTAGTTTTGATCAGTGGCAAATTCACTGTGCAGCTAGGATTTTTGTTCAGTGGTAACTACACTGTACGGCTAGTAGATTTGATCAGTGCTAACTTCACTATGTGGTTAGTAGTTTTGATCAGTGGTAACCCCACTGTGCAGCTAGTAGTTTTGATGGGTGGTAACTTCACTGTGCAGCTAGTAGTTTTGATGGGTGGTAACTTCATTGTGCAGCTAGTAGCTTTGATGAGCGGTAACTTCACTGTGCGGCTGGTAGTTTTGATCAGTGGTAACTTCACTGTGCGGCTAGTAGCTTTGATTAGTGGTAACTTCACTGTGTGGCTGGTAGTTTTGATGAGCAGTAACTCCACTGTGCAGCTGGTAGTTGTGATCAGTGGTAACTTCACTGTGTGGTTGTAGCTTTGATCAGTGGTAACTTCACTGTGCAGCTAGTTGTTTTGATCAGTGATCACTTCACTGTGCGGCTAGTAGTTCTCATCAGTGGCGACTTCACTTTGCGGCTAGTAGATTTGATCAGAGGTAACTTCACTGTGCGGCTAGTAGTTTTGATCAGTGGTAACCTCACTGTGCGGCTAGTAGTTTTGATCAGTTGCAACTTCACTGTGCGGTTAGTAGTTTTGATCAGTAGCAACTTCACTGTGTTGGTAGTAGTTTTGATCAGTTGCAACTTAACTGTGCGATTAGTAGTTTTGATCAGTGGCAACTTCACTGTGCGGTTAGTAGTTTTGATCAGTGGCAACTTCACTGTGTGTTTAGTAGTTTTGATCAGTGGCAACTTCACTGTGCGATGAGTAGTTTTGATCAGTGGCAACTTCACTGTGCGGTTAGTAGTTTTGATCAGTGGCAACTTCACTGTGCGTTTAGTAGTTTTGATCAGTGGCAACTTCACTGTGCGACCAGTAGTTTTGATCAGTTGCAACTTCACTGGGCGGTTAGTAGTTTAGATCAGTGGCAACTTCACTGTGTGGCTAGTAGTTTTGATCAGTGGCCACTTCACTGTGCGTCTAGTAGTTTTGATCAGTGATAATTTCACTGTGCGGCTAGTAGTTTTGATCAGTGGTAACTTCACTGTGTGCCTAGTAGTTTTGATCAGTGGCAAATTCACTGTGCAGCTAGGATTTTTGTTCAGTGGTAACTACACTGTACGGCTAGTAGATTTGATCAGTGCTAACTTCACTATGTGGTTAGTAGTTTTGATCAGTGGTAACCCCACTGTGCAGCTAGTAGTTTTGATGGGTGGTAACTTCACTGTGCAGCTAGTAGCTTTGATGAGCGGTAACTTCACTGTGCGGCTGGTAGTTTTGATCAGTGGTAACTTCACTGTGCGGCTAGTAGCTTTGATTAGTGGTAACTTCACTGTGTGGCTGGTAGTTTTGATGAGCAGTAACTCCACTGTGCAGCTGGTAGTTGTGATCAGTGGTAACTTCACTGTGTGGTTGTAGCTTTGATCAGTGGTAACTTCACTGCGCGGCTAGTAGCTTTCATGAGTGATAACTTCACTGTGCAGCTAGTAGTTTTGATGAGTGGTAACTTCACTGTGTGGCTAGTAGTTTTGATCAGTGGCAAATTCACTGTGCAGCTAGTTGTTTTGATCAGTGATCACTTCACTGTGCGGCTAGTAGTTCTCATCAGTGGCGACTTCACTTTGCGGCTAGTAGATTTGATCAGAGGTAACTTCACTGTGCGGCTAGTAGTTTTGATCAGTGGTAACCTCACTGTGCGGCTAGTAGTTTTGATCAGTTGCAACTTCACTGTGCGGTTAGTAGTTTTGATCAGTAGCAACTTCACTGTGTTGGTAGTAGTTTTGATCAGTTGCAACTTCACTGTGCGATTAGTAGTTTTGATCAGTGGCAACTTCACTGTGCGGTTAGTAGTTTTGATCAGTGGCAACTTCACTGTGCGTTTAGTAGTTTTGATCAGTGGCAACTTCACTGTGCGATTAGTAGTTTTGATCAGTGGCAACTTCACTGTGCGGTTAGTAGTTTTGATCAGTGGCAACTTCACTGTGCGTTTAGTAGTTTTGATCAGTGGCAACTTCACTGTGCGATTAGTAGTTTTGATCAGTGGCAACTTCACTGTGCGGTTAGTAGTTTTGATCAGTGGCAACTTCACTGTGCGTTTAGTAGTTTTGATCAGTGGCAACTTCACTGTGCGACCAGTAGTTTTGATCAGTTGCAACTTCACTGGGCGGTTAGTAGTTTTGATCAGTGGCAACTTCACTGTGTGGCTAGTAGTTTTGATCAGTGGCCACTTCACTGTGCGTCTAGTAGTTTTGATCAGTGATAATTTCACTGTGCGGCTAGTAGTTTTGATCAGTGGTAACTTCACTGTGTGCCTAGTAGTTTTGATCAGTGGCAAATTCACTGTGCAGCTAGGATTTTTGTTCAGTGGTAACTACACTGTACGGCTAGTAGATTTGATCAGTGCTAACTTCACTATGTGGTTAGTAGTTTTGATCAGTGGTAACCCCACTGTGCAGCTAGTAGTTTTGATGGGTGGTAACTTCACTGTGCAGCTAGTAGTTTTGATGGGTGGTAACTTCATTGTGCAGCTAGTAGCTTTGATGAGCGGTAACTTCACTGTGCGGCTGGTAGTTTTGATCAGTGGTAACTTCACTGTGCGGCTAGTAGCTTTGATTAGTGGTAACTTCACTGTGTGGCTGGTAGTTTTGATGAGCAGTAACTCCACTGTGCAGCTGGTAGTTGTGATCAGTGGTAACTTCACTGTGTGGTTGTAGCTTTGATCAGTGGTAACTTCAATGCGCGGCTAGTAGCTTTCATGAGTGATAACTTCACTGTGCAGCTAGTAGTTTTGATGAGTGGTAACTTCACTGTGCAGCTAGTAGTTTTGATCAGTGGTAACTTCACTATGCAGCTAGTAGCTTTGATCAGTGGTTAACTCACTATGCGGCTAGTAGTTTTGATCAGTGGTAATGTCACTATGTGGCTAGTAGCTTTGATCAGTGGTAACCTCACTGTGCAGCTAGTAGTTTGGTTCACTGGTGACTTCACTATGTGGCTAGTAGCTTTGATCAGTGAGAACTTCACTATGCGGCTAGTAGCTTTGATCAGTGGTGACTTCACTGTGCAGCTAGTAGTTTTGATGAGTGGTAAATTCATTGTGCAGCTAGTAGTCACTATGTGGCTAGTAGCGTTGATCAGTGGTAACCTCACGGTGCAGCTAGTAGTTTTGATCAGTGATAACCACACTGTGCAGCTAGTAATTTTGATCAGTGGTGACTTCACGATGTGGCTAGTTGTTTTGATCAGTGGTAACCTCACTGTACAGCTAGTAGTTTTGATGAGTGGTAAATTCATTGTGCAGCTAGTAGATTTGAAAAGTGGTGACTCTACTGTGCGGCTAGTAGGTTTGATCAGTGGTAACCTCACTGTGCGGCTAGTAGTTTTGATCAGTGGTAACTTCACTGTGCGGCCAGTAGTTTTGATCAGTGGTAACCTCACTGTGTGGCCAGTAGTTTTGATCAGTGGTAACCCCACTGTGCAGCTAGTAGTTTTGATGGGTGGTAACTTCACTGTGCAGCTAGTAGTTTTGATGGGTGGTAACTTCATTGTGCAGCTAGTAGCTTTGATGAGCGGTAACTTCACTGTGCGGCTGGTAGTTTTGATCAGTGGTAACTTCACTGTGCGGCTAGTAGCTTTGATTAGTGGTAACTTCACTGTGTGGCTGGTAGTTTTGATGAGCAGTAACTCCACTGTGCAGCTGGTAGTTGTGATCAGTGGTAACTTCACTGTGTGGTTGTAGCTTTGATCAGTGGTAACTTCACTGCGCGGCTAGTAGCTTTCATGAGTGATAACTTCACTGTGCAGCTAGTAGTTTTGATGAGTGATAACTTCACTGTGCAGCTAGTAGTTTTGATCAGTGGTAACTTCACTATGCAGCTAGTAGCTTTGATCAGTGGTTAACTCACTATGCGGCTAGTAGTTTTGATCAGTGGTAATGTCACTATGTGGCTAGTAGCTGTGATCAGTGGTAACCTCACTGTGCAGCTAGTAGTTTGGTTCACTGGTGACTTCACTATGTGGCTAGTAGCTTTGATCAGTGAGAACTTCACTATGCGGCTAGTAGCTTTGATCAGTGGTGACTTCACTGTGCAGCTAGTAGTTTTGATGAGTGGTAAATTCATTGTGCAGCTAGTAGTCACTATGTGGCTAGTAGCGTTGATCAGTGGTAACCTCACGGTGCAGCTAGTAGTTTTGATCAGTGATAACCACACTGTGCAGCTAGTAATTTTGATCAGTGGTGACTTCACGATGTGGCTAGTTGTTTTGATCAGTGGTAACCTCACTGTGCAGCTAGTAGTTTTGATGAGTGGTAAATTCATTGTGCAGCTAGTAGATTTGAAAAGTGGTGACTCTACTGTGCGGCTAGTAGGTTTGATCAGTGGTAACCTCACTGTGCGGCTAGTAGTTTTGATCAGTGGTAACTTCACTGTGCGGCCAGTAGTTTTGATCAGTGGTAACCTCACTGTGTGGCCAGTAGTTTTGATCAGTGGTAACTTCACTGTGCGGCTAGTAGCTTTGATTAGTGGTAACTTCACTGTGTGGCTGGTAGTTTTGATGAGCAGTAACTCCACTGTGCAGCTGGTAGTTGTGATCAGTGGTAACTTCACTGTGCAGCTAGTAGCTTTCATGAGTGATAACTTCACTGTGCGGCTAGTAGTTTTGATGAGTGATAACTTCACTGTGCGGCTAGTAGTTTTGATGAGTGGTAACTTCACTGTGCGGCTAGAAGTTTTGATGAGTGGTAACCTCACTGTGCGGCTAGTAGTTTTGATCAGTGGTAACTTCACTATGCGGCTAGTAGCTTTGATCAGTGGTAACTTCACTGTGCGGCTAGTAGTTTTGATCACTGGTGACTTCACTGTGCGGCTAGCAGTTTTGATCAGTGGTAATGTCACTATGTGGCTAGTAGCTTTGATCAGTGGTAACCTCACTGAACAGCTAGTAGCTTTCATTAGTGGTAACTTCACTGTGTGGCCGGTAATTTTGATGAGTAGTAACTTCACTCTGCGGCTGGTAGTTTTGATCAGTGGTAACTTCACTGTGCGGTTGGTAGTTATGATCAGTGGTAGCGTCACTGTGCAGCTGGTAGCTTTGATCAGTGGTAACTTCTCTGTGTGGCTAGTAGCTTTGATCAGTGGTAACTTCACTGCGCGGCTAGTAGCTTTCATGAGTGATAACTTCACTGTGCAGCTAGTAGTTTTGATGAGTGGTAACTTCACTATGTAGCTAGTAGCTTTGATCAGTGGTAACCTCACTATGCGGCTAGTAGTTTTGATCAGTGGTAATGTCACTATGTGGCTAGTAGCTTTGATCAGTGGCAACCTCACTATGCAGCTAGTAGTTTGGTTCACTGGTGACTTCACTATGTGGCTAGTAGCTTTGATCAGTGAGAACTTCACTATGCGGCTAGTAGCTTTGATCAGTGGTTACTCACTGTGTAGCTAGTAGTTTTGATGAGTGATAAATTCATTGTGCAGCTAGTAGTTTTGATGAGTGGTAAATTCACTATGCGGCTAGTAGCTTTGATCAGTGGTGACTTCACTGTGTAGCTAGTAGTTTTGATCAGTGGTAACCACACTGTGCAGCTAGTAGTTTTGATCAGTGGTGACTTCACGATGCGGCTAGTTGTTTTGATCAGTGGTAACCTCACTGTGTGGCCAGTAGTTTTGATCAGTGGTAACTTCACTGTGCGACTAGTAGTTTTGATTAGTGGTAACTTCACTGTGCGGCTAGTTGCTTTGATCAGTGGTAAATTCACTGTGCGGCTAGTTGCTTTAATCAGTGGTAACTTCACTGTGCGGCTAGTAGTTTTGATCAGTGGTAACCTCACTGTGCGGCTAGTAGTTTTGATCAGTTGCAACTTCACTGTGCGATTAGTAGTTTTGATCAGTGGCAACTTCACTGTGCGGTTAGTAGTTTTGATCAGTGGCAACTTCACTGTGCGTTTAGTAGTTTTGATCAGTGGCAACTTCACTGTGCGATTAGTAGTTTTGATCAGTGGCAACTTCACTGTGCGGTTAGTAGTTTTGATCAGTGGCAACTTCACTGTGCGTTTAGTAGTTTTGATCAGTGGCAACTTCACTGTGCGACTAGTAGTTTTGATCAGTTGCAACTTCACTGGGCGGTTAGTAGTTTTGATCAGTGGCAAATTCACTGTGTGGCTAGTAGTTTTGATCAGTGGCCACTTCACTGTGCGACTAGTAGTTTTGATCAGTGATAATTTCTCTGTGCGGCTAGTAGTTTTGATCAGTGGTAACTTCACTGTGTGCCTAGTAGTTTTGATCAGTGGCAAATTCACTGTGCAGCTAGGATTTTTGTTCAGTGGTAACTACACTGTACGGCTAGTAGATTTGATCAGTGCTAACTTCACTATGTGGTTAGTAGTTTTGATCAGTGGTAACCCCACTGTGCAGCTAGTAGTTTTGATGGGTGTTAACTTCACTGTGCAGCTAGTAGTTTTGATGGGTGGTATCTTCATTGTGCAGCTAGTAGCTTTGATGAGCGGTAACTTCACTGTGCGGCTGGTAGTTTTGATCAGTGGTAACTTCACTGTGCGGCTAGTAGCTTTCATGAGTGATAACTTTACTGTGCAGCTGGTAGTTTTGATGAGTGGTAACTTCACTGTGCGGCTAGTAGCTTTGATTAGTTGTAACTTCACTGTGTGGCTGGTAGTTTTGATGAGCAGTAACTCCACTGTGCAGCTGGTAGTTGTGATCAGTGGTAACTTCACTGTGTGGTTGTAGCTTTGATCAGTGGTAACTTCATTGCGTGGCTAGTAGCTTTCATGAGTGATAACTTCACTGTGCAGCTAGTAGTTTTGATGAGTGGTAACTTCACTGTGCAGCTAGTAGTTTTGATCAGTGGTAACTTCACTATGCAGCTAGTAGCTTTGATCAGTGGTTAACTCACTATGCGGCTAGTAGTTTTGATCAGTGGTAATGTCACTATGTGGCTAGTAGCTTTGATCAGTGGTAACCTCACTGTGCAGCTAGTAGTTTGGTTCACTGGTGACTTCACTATGTGGCTAGTAGCTTTGATCAGTGAGAACTTCACTATGCGGCTAGTAGCGTTGATCAGTGGTGACTTCACTGTGCAGCTAGTAGTTTTGATCAGTGATAACCACACTGTGCAGCTAGTAGTTTTGATCAGTGGTGACTTCACGATGCGGCTAGTTGTTTTGATCAGTGGTAACCTCACTGTGCAGCTAGTAGTTTTGATGAGTGGTAAATTCATTGTGCAGCTAGTAGATTTGAAAACTGGTGACTCTACTGTGCGGCTAGTAGGTTTGATCAGTGGTAACCTCACTGTGCGGCTAGTAGTTTTGATCAGTGGTAACCTCACTGTGCGGCCAGTAGTTTTGATCAGTGGTAACTTCACTGTGCGGCCAGTAGTTTTGATCAGTGGTAACTTCACTGTGCGGCTAGTAGCTTTGATTAGTGGTAACTTCACTGTGTGGCTGGTAGTTTTGATGAGCAGTAACTCCACTGTGCGGCTTGTAGCTTTGATCAGTGGTAACTTCACTGTGCAGCTAGTAGCTTTCATGAGTGGTAACTTCACTGTGCGGCTAGAAGTTTTGATGAGTGGTAACCTCACTGTGCGGCTAGTAGTTTTGATCAGTGGTAACTTCACTATGCAGCTAGTAGCTTTGATCAGTGGTAACCTCACTGTGCGGCTAGTAGTGTGGATCACTGGTGACTTCACTGTGCGGCTAGCAGTTTTGATCAGTGGTAATGTCACTATGTGGCTAGTAGCTTTGATCAGTGGTAACCTCACTGAACAGCTAGTAGCTTTCATTAGTGGTAAATTCACTGTGTGGCCGGTAATTTTGATGAGTAGTAACTTCACTCTGCGGCTGGTAGTTTTGATCAGTGGTAACTTCACTGTGCGGTTGGTAGTTATGATCAGTGGTAGCGTCACTGTGCAGCTGGTAGCTTTGATCAGTGGTAACTTCTCTGTGTGGCTAGTAGCTTTGATCAGTGGTAACTTCACTGCGCGGCTAGTAGCTTTCATGAGTGATAACTTCACTGTGCAGCTAGTAGTTTTGATGAGTGGTAACTTCACTATGTAGCTAGTAGCTTTGATCAGTGGTAACCTCACTATGCGGCTAGTAGTTTTGATCAGTGGTAATGTCACTATGTGGCTAGTAGCTTTGATCAGTGGCAACCTCACTGTGCAGCTAGTAGTTTGGTTCACTGGTGACTTCACTATGTGGCTAGTAGCTTTGATCAGTGAGAACTTCACTATGCGGCTAGTAGCTTTGATCAGTGGTGACTCACTGTGTAGCTAGTAGTTTTGATGAGTGATAAATTCATTGTGCAGCTAGTAGTTTTGATGAGTGGTAAATTCACTATGCGGCTAGTAGCTTTGATCAGTGGTAACCTCACTGTGCAGCTAGTAGATTTGAAAAGTGGTGACTCTACTGTGCAGCTAGTAGGTTTGATCAGTGGTAACCTCACTGTGCGGCTAGTAGTTTTGATCAGTGGTAACTTCACTGTGCGGCCAGTAGTTTTGATCAGTGGTAACCTCACTGTGTGGCCAGTAGTTTTGATCAGTGGTAACTTCACTGTGCGACTAGTAGTTTTGATTAGTGGTAACTTCACTGTGCGGCTAGTTGCTTTGATCAGTGGTAAATTCACTGTGCAGCTAGTTGCTTTGATCAGTGGTAACTTCACTTTACGGCTAGTAGTTTTGATCAGTGGTAACTTCACTGTGTGGCTAGTTGCTTTGATCAGTGGTAACTTCACTGTGCGGCTAGTCGCTTTGATCAGTGGTAACTTCACTGAGCGGCTAGTTGCTTTGATCAGTGGTCACTTCACTGTGCGGCTAGCTGCTTTGATCAGTGGTAAATTCACTGGGCGGCTATTTGTTTTGATCAGTGGTCACTTCACTGTGAGGCTAGTTGCTTTGATCAGTGGTCGCTTCACTGGGCGGCTAGTAGTTTTGATCAGTGGTGATTTCACGATGCAGCTACTAGTTTTGATCAGTGGTAACTTCCCTGTGCAGGTAGTAGTTTTGATCAGTTGCAACTTCACTGTGCGGTTAGTAGTTTTGATCAGTGGCAACTTCACTGTGTGGCTAGTAGTTTTAATCAGTGGCCACTTCACTGTGTGGCTAGTAGTTTTGATCAGTGGCCACTTCACTGTGTGGCTGGTAGTTTTGATCAGTGGCCACTTCACTGTGTGGCTAGTAGTTTTGATCAGTGGTAACCTCACTGTGCGGCTGGTAGTTTTGATCTGTGGTAACTTCACTATGCGGCTAGTAGCTTTGATCAGTGGTAACCTCACTGTGTGGCTAGTAGTTTTGATGAGTGGTAACTTCACTGTGCGGCTAGTAGTTTTGATCTGTGGTAACTTCACTATGCGGCTAGTAGCTTTGATCAGTGGTAACTTCACTGTGTGGCTAGTAGTTTTGATCACTGGTGACTTCACTGTGCGGCTAGTAGTTTTGATCAGTGGTAATGTCACTATGTGGCTAGTATCTTTGATCAGTGGTAACCTCACTGTGCAGCTAGAAGCTTTGATGAGTGGTAACTTCACTCTGCGGCTGGTAGTTTTGATGAGTGGTAACTTCACTGTGCGGCTGGTAGTTTTGATGAGTGGTAACTTCACTGTGCGGCTTGTAGTTTTGATGAGTAGTAACTTCACTGTGCGGCTGGTAGTTTTGATCAGTGGTAACTTCACTGTGCGGCTGGTAGTTTTGATCAGTGGTAACTTCACTGTGCGGCTGGTAGTTTTGATCAGTGGTAACCTCACTGTGTGGCCAGTAGTTTTGATCAGTGGTAACTTCACTGTGCGACTAGTAGTTTTGATTAGTGATAACTTCACTGTGCGGCTGGTAGTTTTGATGAGTGGTAACTTCACTGTGCGGCTAGAGGTTTTGATGAGTGGTAACCTCATTGTGCGGATAGTAGTTCTGATCAGTGGTAACTTCACTATGCGGCTAGTAGCTTTGATCAGTGATAACCTCACTGTGCGGCTAGTAGTTTGATCACTGGTGACTTCACTGTGCGGCTAGTAGTTTTGATCAGTGGTAATGTCACTATGTGGCTAGTAGCTTTGATCAGTGGTAACCTCACTGTGCAGCTAGTAGCTTTGATGAGTGGTAACTTCACTGTGCGGCTAGTAGTTTTGATCAGTGGTAATGTCACTATGTGGCTAGTAGCTTTGATCAGTGGTAACCTCACTGTGCAGCTAGTAGCTCTGATGAGTGGTAACTTCACTGTGCGGCTGGTAGGGTTGATGAGTGGTAACTTCACTGTGCGGCTGGTAGTTTTGATGAGTGGTAACTTCACTGTGCAGCTAGTAGTTTTGATGAGTGGTAACTTCACTGTGCAGCTAGTAGTTTTGATCAGTTGCAACTTCACTGTGCGGTTAGTAGTTTTGATCAGTGGCCACTTCACTGCGCGGCTAGTAGTTTTGATCAGTGGTAACTTCACTATGCGGCTGGTAGTTTTGATGAGTGGTAACTCCACTGTGCGGCTGGTAGTTTTGATCAGTGGTAACTTCACTGTGCGGCTGGTAGTTTTGATGAGTGGTAACTTCACTGTGCAGCTAGTAGTTTTGATGAGTGGTAACTTCACTGTGCAGCTAGTAGTTTTGATCAGTTGCAACTTCACTGTGCGGTTAGTAGTTTTGATCAGTGGCCACTTCACTGCGCGGCTAGTAGTTTTGATCAGTGGTAACTTCACTATGCGGCTGGTAGTTTTGATGAGTGGTAACTCCACTGTGCGGCTGGTAGTTTTGATCAGTGGTAACTTCACTGTGCGGCTGGTAGTTTTGGTCAGTGGTAACTTCACTGTGCGGCTGGTAGTTTTGATCAGTGGTAACTTCATTGTAAGGCTGGTAGCTTTGATCAGTGGTAACTTCACGGTGTGGCTAGTAGTTTTGATCAATTGCAACTTCACTGTGCAGTTAGTAGTTTTGATTAGTGGCAACTTCACTGTGCGGTTAGTAGTTTTGATCAGTGGCAACTGCACTGTGCGGTTAGTAGTTTTGATCAGTGGCAACTTCACTGTGTGGCTAGTAGTTTTGATCAATGGCCATTTCACTGTGCGGCTAGTAGTTATGATCAGTGGTAACTTCACTGTGCGGCTGGTAGTTTTGATCAGTGGCAAATTCACTGTGCAGCTAGGATTTTTGTTCAGTGGTAACTACACTGTACGGCTAGTAGATTTGATCAGTGCTAACTTCACTATGTGGCTAGTAGTTTTCATCAGTGGCCACTTCACTGTGTGACTAGTAGTTTTGATCAGTGGCCACTTCACTGTGTGGCTAGTAGTTTTGATCAGTGGCCACTTCACTGTGCGGCTAGTAGTTTTTAACAGTGGTAACTTCACTATGCGGCTATTAGCTTTGATCATTGGTAACCTCACTGTGCGGCTGGTAGCTTTGATGAGTGGAAACTTCACTGTGTGGCTAGTAGCTTTCATGAGTGATAACTTCACTGTGCGGCTGGTAGTTTTGATGAGTGGTAACTTCACTGTGCGGCTAGAATTTTTGATGAGTGGTAACCTCACTGTGCGGCTAGTAGTTTTGATCACTGGTGACTTCACTGTGCGGCTAGTAGTTTTGATCAGTGATAATGTCACTATGTGGCTAGTAGCTTTGATCAGTGGTAACCTCACTGTGCAGCTAGTAGTTTTGATCAGTGGCCACTTCACTGTGCGGCTAGTAGTTTTGATCTGTGGTAACTTCACTATGCGGCTAGTAGCTTTGATCAGTGGTAACCTCACTGTGCGGCTAGTAGTTTTGATCACTGGTGACTTCACTGTGCGGCTAGTAGTTTTGATCAGTGGTAATGTCACTATGTGGCTAGTAGCTTTGATCAGTGGTAACCCCACTGTGCAGCTAGTAGCTTTGATGAGTGGTGACTTCACTGTGCAGCTAGTAGTTTTGATCAGTGGTAATGTCACTATGTGGCTAGTAGCTTTGATCAGTGGTAACCTCACTGTGCAGCTAGTAGCTTTGATGAGTGGTAACTTCACTGTGCGGCTGGTAGTTTTGATGAGTGGTAACTTCACTGTGCGGCTGGTAGTTTTGATGAGTGGTAACTTCACTGTGCGGCTTGTAGTTTTGATGAGTAGTAACTTCACTGTGCGGCTGGTAGTTTTGATCAGTGGTAACTTCACTGTGCGGCTGGTAGTTTTGATCAGTGGTAACTTCACTGTGCGGCTGGTAGTTTTGATCAGTGGTAACTACATTGTAAGGCTGGTAGCTTTGATCAGTGGTAACTTCTCGGTGTGGCTAGTAGTTCTGATCAATTGCAACTTAACTGTGCGGTTAGTAGTTTTGATTAGTGGCAACTTCACTGTGCGGTTAGTAGTTTTGATCAGTGGCAACTGCACTGTGCGGTTAGTAGTTTTGATCAGTGGCAACTTCACTGTGTGGCTAGTAGTTTTGATCAATGGCCATTTCACTGTGCGGCTAGTAGTTTTGATCAGTGGCAAATTCACTGTGCAGCTAGGATTTTTGTTCAGTGGTAACTACACGTACATCTAGTAGATTTGATCAGTGCTAACTTCACTATGTGGCTAGTAGTTTTGATCAGTGGCAACCTCGCTGTGCAGCTAGTAGTTTTGCTTGCTGGTGACTTCACTGTGCAGCTAGTAGTTTTGATCAGTGGTGATTTCACTGTGCGGCTAGCAGTTTTGATCAGTGGTGATTTCACTATGCAGCTAGTAGTTTGGATCAGTGGTAACTTCCCTGTGCAGGTAGTAGTCTTGATGGGTGGCAACTTCACTGTGCGGCTGGTAGTTTTGATGAGTGCTAACTTCGTTGTGCAGCTAGTAGCTTTGATGAGCAGTAACTTCACTGTGCGGCTGGTAGTTTTGATCACTGGTAACTTCACTGTGCGGCTAGTAGCTTTGATGAGTGTTAACTTCACTGTGTGGCTGGTAGTTTTGATGAGTGGTAACTTCACTGTGTAGCTGGTAGTTGTGATCAGTGGTAACTTCACAGTGCGGCTGTTAGTTTTGATCAGTGGTAACTTCACTGAGTGGCTAGTAGCTTTCATGAGTGATAACTTTACTGTGCAGCTGGTAGTTTTGATGAGTGGTAACTTCACTGTGCGGCTGGTAGTTGTGATCAGTGGTAACTCCACTGTGTGGCAGGTAGCTTTGATGAGTGGTAACTTCACTGTGTGGCTGGTAGTTGTGATCAGTGGTAACTTCAGTGCGTCTGGTAGTTTTGATCAGTGGTAACTTCACTGAGTGGCTAGTAGCTTTCATGAGTGATAACTTCACTGTGCAGCTGGTAGTTTTGATGAGTGGTAACTTCACTGTGCGGCTGGTAGTTTTGATGAGTGGTAACTTCACTGTGCGGCTGGTAGTTTTGATGAGTGGTAACCTCACTGTGCGGTTGGTAGTTTTGTTGAGTAGTAACTTCACTGTGCGGCTGGTAGTTTTGATCAGTGGTAACTTCACTGTGCGGCTGGTAGTTTTGATCAGTGGTAACTTCACTGTGCAGCTGGTAGTTTTGATCAGTGGTAACTTCACTGTGCGGCTGGTAGTTTTGATCAGTGGTAACTTCATTGTAAGGCTGGTAGCTTTGATCAGTGGTAACTTCTCGGTGTGGCTAGTAGTTTTGATCAATTGCAACTTCACTGTGCGGTTAGTAGTTTTGATTAGTGGCAACTTCGCTGTGCGGTTAGTAGTTTTGATCAGTGGCAACTTCACTGTGTGGCTAGTAGTTTTGTTCAGTGGCCATTTCACTGTGCGGCTAGTAGTTTTGATCAGTGTTAACTTCACTGTGCGGCTAGTAGTTTTGATCAGTGGTAACTTCACTGTGTGCCTAGTAGTTTTGATCAGTGGCAAATTCACTGTGCAGCTAGGATTTTTGTTCAGTGGTAACTACACTGTACGGCTAGTAGTTTTGATCAGTGCTAACTTCACTATGTGGCTAGTAGTTTTGATCAGTGGCAACCTCACTGTGCAGCTAGTAGTTTTGCTTGCTGGTGACTTCACTGTGCAGCTAGTAGTTTTGATCAGTGGTGACTTCACTGTGCGGCTAGCAGTTTTGATCAGTGGTGATTTCACTATGCAGCTAGTAATTTGGATCAGTGGTATCTTCCCTGTGCAGGTAGTAGTTTTGATGGGTGGCAACTTCACTGTGCGGCTGGTAGTTTTGATGAGTGCTAACTTCGTTGTGCAGCTAGTAGCTTTGATGAGCGGTAACTTCACTGTGCGGCTGGTAGTTTTGATCACTGGTAACTTCACTGTGCGGCTAGTAGCTTTGATCAGTGGCAACTTGACTTTGCGGTTAGTAGTTTTGATCAGTGGCAACTTCACTGTGCGTTTAGTAGTTTTGATCAGTGGCAACTTCACTGTGCAACTAGTAGTTTTGATCAGTTGCAACTTCACTGGGCGGTTAGTACTTTTGATCAGTGGCAACTTCACTGTGTGGCTAGTAATTCTGATCAGTGGCCACTTCACTGTGCGGCTAGTAGTTTTGATCAGTGATAATTTCACTGTGCGGCTAGTAGTTTTGATCAGTGGTAACTTCACTGTGTGCCTAGTAGTTTTGATCAGTGGCAAATTCACTGTGCAGCTAGGATTTTTGTTCAGTGGTAACTACACTGTAGGCTAGTAGATTTGATCAGTGTTAACTTCACTATGTGGTTAGTAGTTTTGATCAGTGGTAACTTCACTGTGCGGCTAGTAGCTTTGATGGGTGGTAAATTCACTGTGCAGCTAGTAGTTTTGATGGGTGGTAACTTCATTGTGCAGCTAGTAGCTTTGATGAGCGGTAACTTCACTGTGCGGCTGGTAGTTTTGATCAGTGGTAACTTCACTGTGCGGCTAGTAGCTTTGATGAGTGGTAACTTCACTGTGTGGCTGGTAGTTTTGATGAGTGGTAACTTCACTGTGTGGCTGGTAGTTATGATCAGTGGTAACTTCACAGTGCGGCTGGTAGTTTTGATCAGTGGTAACTTCACTGTGCGGCTAGTAGCTTTCATGAGTGATAACTTCACTGTGCAGCTAGTAGCTTTCATGAGTGATAACTTCACTGTGCGGCTAGCAGTTTTGATCAGTGGTAACTTCACTGTGCGGCTAGAAGTTTTGATGAGTGGTAACCTCACTCTGCAGCTAGTAGTTTTGATCAGTGGTAACTTCACTATGCGGCTAGTAGCTTTGATCAGTGGTAACCTCACTGTGCGGCTAGTAGTTTTGATCACTGGTGACTTCACTGTGCGGCTAGCAGTTTTGATCAGTGGTAATGTCACTATGTGGCTAGTAGCTTTGATCAGTGGTAACCTCACTGTGCAGCTAGTAGCTTTCATTAGTAGTAACTTCACTGCACGGCTGGTAGCTTTGATCAGTGGTAACTTCTCTGTGTGGCTCGTAGCTTTGATCAGTGGTAACTTCACTGCGCGGCTAGTAGCTTTCATGAGTGATAACTTCACTGTGCAGCTAGTAGTTTTGATGAGTGGTAACTTCAATGTGCAGCTAGTAGTTTTGATCAGTGGTAACTTCACTATGCAGCTAGTAGCTTTGATCAGTGGTTAACTCAATATGCGGCTAGTAGTTTTGATCAGTGGTAATGTCACTATGTGGCTAGTAGCTTTGATCAGTGATAACCTCACTGTGCAGCTAGTAGTTTGGTTCACTGTTGACTTCACTATGTGGCTAGTAGCTTTGATCAGTGAGAACTTCACTATGGGGCTAGTAGCTTTGATCAGTGGTGACTTCACTGTGCAGCTAATATTTTTGATGAGTGGTAAATTCATTGTGTAGCTAGTAGTTTTGATGAGAGGTAAATTCACTATGTGGCTAGTAGCGTTGATCAGTGATAAACTCACGGTGCAGCTAGTAGTTTTGATCAGTGGTAACCACACTGTGCAGCTAGTAGTTTTGATCAGTGGTGACTTCACGATGCGGCTAGTTGTTTTGATCAGTGGTAACCTCACTGTGCAGCTAGTAGTTTTGATGAGTGGTAAATTCATTGTGCAGCTAGTAGATTTGAAAAGTGGTGACTCTACTGTGCGGCTAGTAGGTTTGATCAGTGGGAACCTCACTGTGCGGCTAGTAGTTTTGATCAGTGGTAACTTCACTGTGCGGCCAGTAGTTTTGATCAGTGGTAACCTCACTGTGTGGCCAGTAGTTGTGATCAGTGGTAACTTCACTGTGGGGCTTGTAGCTTTGATCAGTGGTAACTTCACTGTGCAGCTAGTAGCTTTCATGAGTGATAACTTCACTGTGCGGCTAGTAGTTTTGATGAGTGGTAACTTCACTGTGCTGCTAGAAGTTTTGATGAGTGGTAACCTCACTGTGCGGCTAGTAGTTTTGATCAGTTCTAACTTCACTGTGCGGCTAGTAGCTTTGATCAGTGGTAACCTCACTGTGCGGCTAGTAGTTTTGATCACTGGTGACTTCACTGTGCGGCTAGCAGTTTTGATCAGTGGTAATGTCACTATGTGGCTAGTAGCTTTGATCAGTGGTAACCTCACTGAGCAGCTAGTAGCTTTCATTAGTGGTAACTTCACTGTGTGGCTGGTAGTTTTGATCAGTGGTAACTTCACTGTGCGGTTGGTAGTTATGATCAGTGGTAGCGTCACTGTGCAGCTGGTAGCTTTGATCAGTGGTAACTTCTCTGTGTGGCTAGTAGCTTTGATCAGTGGTAACCTCACTATGCGGCTAGTAGTTTTGATCAGTGGTAATGTCACTATGTGGCTAGTAGCTTTGATCAGTGGCAACCTCACTGTGCAGCTAGTAGTTTGGTTCACTGGTGACTTCACTATGTGGCTAGTAGCTTTGATCAGTGAGAACTTCACTATGCGGCTAGTAGCTTTGATCAGTGGTGACTTCACTGTGTAGCTAGTAGTTTTGATGAGTGGTAAATTCATTGTGCAGCTAGTAGTTTTGATGAGTGGTAAATTCACTATGTGGCTAGTAGCGTTGATCAGTGGTAACCTCACGGTGCAACTAGTAGTTTTGATCAGTGGTGACTTCACGATGCTGCTAGTTGATTTGATCAGATGTAACATCACTGTGCAGCTAGTAGTTTTGATGAGTGGTAAATTCATTGTGCAGCTAGTAGATTTGAAAAGTGGTGACTCTACTGTGCGGCTAGTAGGTTTGATCAGTGGTAACCTCACTGTGCGGCTAGTAGTTTTGATCAGTGGTAACTTCACTGTGCGGCCAGTAGTTTTGATCAGTGGTAACCTCACTGTGCAGCCAGTAGTTTTGATCAGTGGTAACTTCACTGTGCGGCTAGTTGCTTTGATCAGTGTTAAGTTCACTGTGCGGCTAGTGGCTTAGATCAGTGGTAACTTCACTTTACGGCTAGTAGTTTTGATCAGTGGTAACTTCACTGTGCGGCTAGTTGCTTTGATCAGTGGTAACTTCACTGTGCGGCTAGTTGCTTTGATCAGTGGTAACTTCACTGAGCGGCTAGTAGTTTTGATCAGTGGTCACTTCACTGCGCGGCTAGTTGCTTTGATCAGTGGTAAATTCACTGGGCGGCTATTTGTTTTGATCAGTGGTCACTTCACTGTGAGGCTAGTTGCTTTGATCAGTGGTCACTTCACTGGGCGGCTAGTAGTTTTGATCAGTGGTGATTTCACGATGCAGCTACTAGTTTTGATCAGTGGTAACTTCCCTGTGCAGGTAGTAGTTTTGATCAGTTGCAACTTCACTGTGCGGTTAGTAGTTTTGATCAGTGGCAACTTCACTGTGTGGCTAGTAGTTTTGATCACTGGTGACTTCACTGTGCGGCTAGTAGTTTTGATCAGTGGTAATGTCACTATGCGGCTAGTAGCTTTGATCAGTGGTAACCTCACTGTGCAGCTAGTAGCTTTGATGAGTGGTAAATTCACTGTGCGGCTGGTAGTTTTGATGAGTCTTAACTCCACTGTGCGGCTGGTAGTTTTGATCAGTGGTAACTTCACTTTGCGGCTGGTAGTTTTGATCAGTGGTAACTTCACTGTGCGGCTGGTAGTTTTGATTAGTGGTAACTTCATTGTAAGGCTGGTAGCTTTGATCAGTGGTAACTTCTCGGTGTGGCTAGTAGTTTTGATCAATTGCAACTTCACTGTGCGGTTAATAGTTTTGATTAGTGGCAACTTCACTGTGCGGTTAGTAGTTTTGATCAGTGGCAACTACAATGTGCGGTTAGTAGTTTTGATCAGTGGCAACTTCACTGTGTGGCTAGTAGTTTTGATCAATGGACATTTCACTGTGCGGCTAGTAGTTTTGATCAGTGGCAACTTCACTGTGTGGCTAGTAGTTTTGATCAGTGGCCACTTCACTGTGAGGCTAGTAGTTTTGATCAGTGGTAACTTCACTATGCGGCTAGTAGCTTTGATCATTGGTAACCTCACTGTGCGGCTAGTAGTTTTGATCAGTGGCAACTTCACTGTGTGGCTAGTAGTTTTGATCAGTGGTAACCTCACTGTGCGGCTGGTAGCTTTGATGAGTGGTAACTTAACTGTGCGGCTAGTAGCTTTCATGAGTGATAACTTCACTGTGCGGCTGGTAGTTTTGATGAGTGGTAACTTCACTGTGCGGCTAGAAGTTTTGATGAGTGGTAACCTCACTGTGCGGCTAGTAGTTTTGATCAGTGGTAACTTCACTATGCGGCTAGTAGCTTTGATCAGTGATAACCTCACTGTGCGGCTAGTAGTTTTGATCTCTGGTGACTTCACTGTGCGGCTAGTAGTTTTGATCAGTGGTAATGTCACTATGTGACTAGTAGCTTTGATCAGTGGTAACCTCACTGTGCAGCTAGTAGCTTTGATGAGTGGTAACTTCACTGTGTGGCTAGTAGTTTTGATCAGTGGTAACTTCACTGTGCGGCTGGTAGTTTTGATGAGTGGTAACTTCACTGTGCGGCTAGAAGTTTTGATGAGTGGTAACCTCACTGTGCGGCTAGTAGTTTTGATCAGTGGTAACTTCACTATGCGGCTAGTAGCTTTGATCAGTGATAACCTCACTGTGCAGCTAGTAGTTTTGATGAGTCTTAACTCCACTGTGCGGCTGGTAGTTTTGATCAGTGGTAACTTCACTTTGCGGCTGGTAGTTTTGATCAGTGGTAACTTCACTGTGCGGCTGGTAGTTTTGATTAGTGGTAACTTCATTGTAAGGCTGGTAGCTTTGATCAGTGGTAACTTCTCGGTGTGGCTAGTAGTTTTGATCAATTGCAACTTCACTGTGCGGTTAATAGTTTTGATTAGTGGCAACTTCACTGTGCGGTTAGTAGTTTTGATCAGTGGCAACTACAATGTGCGGTTAGTAGTTTTGATCAGTGGCAACTTCACTGTGTGGCTAGTAGTTTTGATCAATGGACATTTCACTGTGCGGCTAGTAGTTTTGATCAGTGGCAACTTCACTGTGTGGCTAGTAGTTTTGATCAGTGGCCACTTCACTGTGAGGCTAGTAGTTTTGATCAGTGGTAACTTCACTATGCGGCTAGTAGCTTTGATCATTGGTAACCTCACTGTGCGGCTAGTAGTTTTGATCAGTGGCAACTTCACTGTGTGGCTAGTAGTTTTGATCAGTGGTAACCTCACTGTGCGGCTGGTAGCTTTGATGAGTGGTAACTTAACTGTGCGGCTAGTAGCTTTCATGAGTGATAACTTCACTGTGCGGCTGGTAGTTTTGATGAGTGGTAACTTCACTGTGCGGCTAGAAGTTTTGATGAGTGGTAACCTCACTGTGCGGCTAGTAGTTTTGATCAGTGGTAACTTCACTATGCGGCTAGTAGCTTTGATCAGTGATAACCTCACTGTGCGGCTAGTAGTTTTGATCTCTGGTGACTTCACTGTGCGGCTAGTAGTTTTGATCAGTGGTAATGTCACTATGTGACTAGTAGCTTTGATCAGTGGTAACCTCACTGTGCAGCTAGTAGCTTTGATGAGTGGTAACTTCACTGTGTGGCTAGTAGTTTTGATCAGTGGTAACTTCACTGTGCGGCTGGTAGTTTTGATGAGTGGTAACTTCACTGTGCGGCTAGAAGTTTTGATGAGTGGTAACCTCACTGTGCGGCTAGTAGTTTTGATCAGTGGTAACTTCACTATGCGGCTAGTAGCTTTGATCAGTGATAACCTCACTGTGCAGCTAGTAGCTTTGATGAGTGGTAACTTCACTGTGCGGCTAGTAGTTTTGATCAGTGGTAATGTCACTATGTGGCTAGTAGCTTTGATCAGTGGTAACCTCACTGTGCAGCTAGTAGCTTTGATGAGTGGTAACTTCACTGTGCGGCTGGTAGTTTTGATGAGTGGTAACTTCACTGTGCGGCTAGTAGTTTTGATGAGTGGTAACTTCACTGTGCAGCTAGTAGTTTTGATCAGTTGCAACTTCACTGTGCGGTTAGTAGTTTTGATGAGTGGCCACTTCACTGTGCGGCTAGTAGTTTTGATCAGTGGTAACTTCACTGTGTGCCTAGTAGTTTTGATCAGTGGCAACTTTACTGTGTGGCTAGTAGTTTTGATCAATGGCCATTTCACTGTGCGGCTAGTAGTTTTGATCAGTGGTAACTTCACTGTGTGCCTAGTAGTTTTGATCAGTGGCAAATTCACTGTGCAGCTAGGATTTTTGTTCAGTGGTAACTACACTGTATGGCTAGTAGATTTGATCAGTGCTAACTTCACTATGTGGCTAGTAGTTTTGATCAGTGGCAACTTCACTGTGTGGCTAGTAGTTTTGATCAGTGGCCACTTCACTGTGTGGCTAGTAGTTTTGATCAGTGGCCACTTCACTATGCGGCTAGTAGCTTTGATCATTGGTAACCTCACTGTGCGGCTGGTAGCTTTAATGAGTGGTAACTTCACTGTGCGGCTAGTAGATTTCATGAGTGATAACTTCACTGTGCGGCTGGTAGTTTTGATGAGTGGTAACTTCACTGTGCGGCTAGAAGTTTTGATGAGTGGTAACCTCACTGTGCGGCTAGTAGTTTTGATCAGTGGTAACTTCACTATGTGGCTAGTAGCTTTGATCAGTGATAACCTCACTGTGCGGCTAGTAGTTTTGATCTCTGGTGACTTCACTGTGCGGCTAGTAGTTTTGATCAGTGGTAATGTCACTATGTGACTAGTAGCTTTGATCAGTGGTAACCTCACTGTACAGCTAGTAGCTTTGATGAGTGGTAACTTCACTGTGTGGCTGGTAGTTTTGATGAGTGGTAACTTCACTGTGCGGCTGGTAGTTTTGATGAGTGGTAACTTCACTGTGCGGCTAGTAGTTTTGATCAGTTGCAACTTCACTGTGCGGCTAGTAGTTTTGATCAGTGGTAACTTCACTGTGCGGCTGGTAGTTTTGATGAGTAGTAACTTCACTGTGCGGCTGGTAGTTTTGATCAGTGGTAACTTCACTGTGCGGCTGGTAGTTTTGATCAGTGGTAACTTCACTGTGCGGCTGGTAGTTTTGATCAATTGCAACTTCACTGTGCGGTTAGTAGTTTTGATTAGTGGCAACTTCACTGTGCGGTTAGTAGTTTTGATCAGTGGCAACTGCACTGTGCGGTTAGTAGTTTTGATCAGTGGCAACTTCACTGTGTGGCTAGTAGTTTTGATCAATGGCCATTTCACTGTGCGGCTAGTAGATTTGATCAGTGCTAACTTCACTATGTGGCTAGTAGTTTTGATCAGTGGCAACCTCACTGTGCAGCTAGTAGTTTTGCTTGCTGGTGACTTCACTGTGCAGCTAGTAGTTTTGATCGGTGGTGACTTCACTGTGCGGCTAGCAGTTTTGATCAGTGGTGATTTCACTATGCAGCTAGTAGTTTGGATCAGTGGTAACCTCCCTGTGCAGGTAGTAGTTTTGATGGGTGGCAACTTCACTGTGTGGCTGGTAGTTTTGATGAGTGCTAACTTCGTTGTGCAGCTAGTAGCTTTGATGAGCCGTAACTTCACTGTGCGGCTGGTAGTTTTGATCACTGGTAACTTAACTGTGCGGCTAGTAGCTTTGATGAGTGGTAACTTCACTGTGTAGCTGGTAGTTTTGATGAGTGGTATCTTCACTGTGTGGCTGGTAGTTGTGATCAGTGGTAACTTCACAGTGCGGCTGGTAGTTTTGATCACTGGTAACTTAACTGTGCGGCTAGTAGCTTTGATGAGTGGTAACTTCACTGTGTAGCTGGTAGTTTTGATGGGTGGCAACTTCACTGTGTAGCTGGTAGTTTTGATGAGTGGTATCTTCACTGTGCAGCTGGTATTTTTGATGAGTGGTAACTTCACTGTGCGGCTGGTAGTTGTGATCAGTGGTAACTCCACTGTGTGGCTGGTAGCTTTGATGAGTGGTAACTTCACTGTGTGGCTGGTAGTTGTGATCAGTGGTAACTTCACAGTGCGGCTGGTAGTTTGATCAGTGGTAACTTCACTGAGTGGCTAGTAGCTTTCATGAGTGATAACTTCACTGTGCAGCTGGTAGTTTTGATGAGTGGTAACTTCACTGTGCGGCTGGTAGTTTTGATGAGTGGTAACTTCACTGTGCGGTTGGTAGTTTTGATGAGTAGTAACTTCACTGTGCGGCTGGTAGTTTTGATCAGTGGTAACTTCACTGTGTGGCTGGTAGTTTTGATCAGTGGTAACTTCACTGTGCGGCTGGTAGTTTTGATCAGTGGTAACTTCACTGTGCGGCTGGTAGTTATGATCAGTGGTAACTTCATTGTAAGGCTGGTAGCTTTGATCAGTGGTAACTTCTCGGTGTGGCTAGTAGTTTTGATCAATTGCAACTTCACTGTGCGGTTAGTAGTTTTGATTAGTGGCAACTTCACTGTGCGGTTAGTAGTTTTGATCAGTGGCCATATCACTGTGCGGCTAGTAGTTTTGATCAGTGGTAACTTCACTGAGTGGCTAGTAGCTTTCATGAGTGATAACTTCACTGTGCAGCGGGTAGTTTTGATGAGTGGTAACGTCACTGTGCGGCTAGTAGTTTTGATGAGTGGTAACTTCACTGTGCGGCTGGTAGTTTTGATCAGTGGCACCTGCACTGTGCAGTTAGTAGTTTTGATCAGTGGCAACCTCACTGTGCAGCTAGTAGTTTTGCTTGCTGGTGACTTCACTGTGCAGCTAGTAGTTTTGATCAGTGGTGACTTCACTGTGCGGCTAGCAGTTTTGATCAGTGGTAACTTCACTGAGTGGCTAGTAGCTTTCATGAGTGATAACTTCACTGTGCAGCGGGTAGTTTTGATGAGTGGTAACGTCACTGTGCGGCTAGTAGTTTTGATGAGTGGTAACTTCACTGTGCGGCTGGTAGTTTTGATCAGTGGCACCTGCACTGTGCAGTTAGTAGTTTTGATCAGTGGCAACCTCACTGTGCAGCTAGTAGTTTTGCTTGCTGGTGACTTCACTGTGCAGGTAGTAGTTTGGATCAGTGGTAACTTCACTGTGCAGGTAGTAGTTTTGATAGGTGGCAACTTCACTGTGTGGCTGGTAGTTTTGATGAGTGCTAACTTCGTTGTGCAGCTAGTAGCTTTGATGAGCGGTAACTTCACTGTGCGGCTGGTAGTTTTGATCACTGGTAACTTCACTGTGCGGCTAGTAGCTTTGATGAGTGGTAACTTCACTGTGTGGCTGGTAGTTTTGATGAGTGGTAACTTCACTGTGTGGCTGGTAGTTGTGATCAGTGGTAACTTCACAGTGCGTCTGGTAGTTTTGATCAGTTGCAACTTCATTGTGCGGTTAGTAGTTTTGATCAGTAGCAACTTCACTGTGTTGGTAGTAGTTTTGATCAGTTGCAACTTCACTGTGCGGTTAGTAGTTTTGATCAGTGGCAACTTCACTGTGCGTTTAGTAGTTTTGATCAGTTGCAACTTCACTGGGCGGTTAGTAGTTTTGATCAGTGGTAACTTCACTGTGTGGCTAGTAGTTTTGATCAGTGGCCATGTCACTGTGCGGCTAGTAGTTTTGATCAGTGGTAACTTCACTGTGTGCCTAGTAGTTTTGATCAGTGGCAAATTCACTGTGCAGCTAGGATTTTTGTTCAGTGGTAACTACACTGTACGGCTAGTAGATTTGATCAGTGCTAACTTCACCATGTGGCTAGTAGTTTTGATCAGTGGCAACCTCACTGTGCAGCTAGTAGTTTTGCTTGCTGGTGACTTCACTGTGCAGCTAGTAGTTCTGATCAGTGGTGACTTCACTGTGCAGCTAGCAGTTTTGATCAGTGCTAACTTCACTATGTGGTTAGTAGTTTTGATCAGTGGTAACCCAACTGTGCAGCTAGTAGTTTTGATGGGTGGTAACTTCACTGTGCAGCTAGTAGTTTTGATGGGTGGTAACTTCATTGTGCAGCTAGTAGCTTTGATGAGCGGTAACTTCACTGTGCGGCTGGTACTTTTGATCAGTGGTAACTTCACTGTGCGGCTAGTAGCTTTCATGAGTGATAACTTCACTGTGCAGCTGGTAGTTTTGATGAGTGGTAACTTCACTGTGCGGCTAGTAGCTTTGATTAGTGGTAACTTCACTGTGCAGCTAGTAGTTTGGTTCACTTTTGACTTCACTATGTGGCTAGTAGCTTTGATCAGTGAGAACTTCACTATGCGGCTAGTAGCTTTGATCAGTGGTGACTTCACTGTGCAGCTAGTAGTTTTGATGAGTGGTAAATTCATTGTGCAGCTAGTAGTTTTGATGAGTGGTAAATTCACTATGTGGCTAGTAGCGTTGATCAGTGGTAACCTCACGGTGCAGCTAGTAGTTTTGATCAGTGGTAACCGCACTGTGCAGCTAGTAGTTTTGATCAGTGGTGACTTCACAATGTGGCTAGTTGTTTTGATCAGTGGTAACCTCACTGTGCAGCTAGTAGTTTTGATGAGTGGTAAATTCATTGTGCAGCTAGTAGATTTGAAAAGTGGTGACTCTACTGTGTGGCTAGTAGGTTTGATCAGTGGTAACCTCACTGTGCCGCTAGTAGTTTTGATCAGTGGTAACCTCACTGTGCGGCCAGTAGGTTTGATCAGTGGTAACATCACTGTGCGGTTAGTAGCTTTGATCAGTGGTAACTTCACTGTGCGGCTAGTAGCTTTGATTAGTGGTAACTTCACTGTGTGGCTGGTAGTTTTGATGAGCAGTAACTCCACTGTGCGGCTGGTAGTTGTGATCAGTGGTAACTTCACTGTGCGGCTTGTAACTTTGATCAGTGGTAACTTCACTGTGCAGCTAGTAGCTTTCATGAGTGGTAACCTCACTGTGCGGCTAGCAGTTTTGATCAGTGGTAACTTCACTATGCGGCTAGTAGCTTTGATCAGTGGTAACCTCACTGTGCGGCTAGTAGTTTTGATCACTGGTGACTTCACTGTGCGGCTAGCAGTTTTGATCAGTGGTAATGTCACTATGTGGCTAGTAGCTTTGATCAGTGGTAACCTCACTGAGCAGCTAGTAGCTTTCATTAGTGGTAACTTCACTGTGCAGCTGGTAGTTTTGATCAGTGGTAACATCACTGTGCGGTTAGTAGCTTTGATCAGTGGTAACTTCTCTGTGTGGCTAGTAGCTTTGATCAGTGGTAACTTCACTATGCAGCTAGTAGCTTTGATCAGTGGTAACCTCACTGTGCAGCTAGTAGTTTGGTTCACTGGTGACTTCACTATGTGGCTAGTAGCTTTGATCAGTGAGAACTTCACTATGCGGCTAGTAGCTTTGATCAGTGGTGACTTCACTGCGTAGCTAGTAGTTTTGATTAGTGGTAAATTCACTATGTGGCTAGTAGCGTTGATCAGTGGTAACCTCACGGTGCAGCTAGTAGTTTTGATTAGTGGTAACCACACTGTGCAGCTAGTAGTTTTGATCAGTGGTGACTTCACGATGCGGCTAGTTGTTTTGATCAGTGGTAACCTCACTGTGCAGCTAGTAGTTTTGATGAGTGGTAAATTCATTGTGCAGCTAGTAGATTTGAAAAGTGGTGACTCTACTGTGCGGCTAGTAGCTTTGATCAGTGGTAACCTCACTGTGCGGCTAGGAGTTTTGATCAGTGGTAACTTCACTGTGCGACTAGTAGTTTTGATCAGTGGTAACTTCACTGTGCGGCTAGTTGCTTTGATCAGTGGTAACTTCACTTAATGGCTAGTAGCTTTGATCAGTGGTAACTTCACTGTGCGGCTAGTTGCTTTGATCAGTGGTAACCTCACTGTGCGGCTAGTTGCTTTGATCAGTGGTAACTTCAATGAGCGGCTAGTAGTTTTGATCACTTCACTGTGCGGCTAGTTGCTTTGATCAGTGGTAAATTCACTGGGCGGCTATTTGTTTTGATCAGTGGTAAATTCACTGGGCAGCTATTTGTTTTGATCAGTGGTCACTTCACTGTGAGGCTAGTTGCTTTGATCAGTGGTCACTTCACTGGGCGGCTAGTAGTTTTGATCAGTGGTGATTTCACGATGCAGCTACTAGTTTTGATCAGTGGTAACTTCCCTGTGCAGGTAGTAGTTTTGATCAGTTGGAACTTCACTGTGCGGTTAGTAGTTTTGATCAGTGGCAACTTCACTATGTGGCTAGTAGTTTTGATCAGTGGCAACTTCACTGTGTGGCTAGTAGTTTTGATCAGTGGCCACTTCACTGTGTGGCTAGTAGTTTTGATCAGTGGCCACTTCACTGTGCGGCTAGTAGTTTTGATCAGTGGTAACTTCACTATGCGGCTAGTAGCTTTGATCATTGGTAACCTCACTGTGCGGCTAGTAGTTTTGATCAGCAGTGGTAACTTCACTATGCGGCTAGTAGCTTTGATCAGTGGTAACCTCACTGTGCAGCTAGTAGCTTTGATGAGTGGTAACTTCACTGTGCGGCTACAAGTTTTGATGAGTGGTAACCTCACTGTGCGGCTAGTAGTTTTGATCACTGGTGACTTCACTGTGCGGCTAATAGTTTTGATCAGTGGTAATGTCACTATGTGGCTAGTAGCTTTGATCAGTGGTAACCTCACTGTGCAGCTAGTAGCTTTGATGAGTGGTAACTTCACTGTGCGGCTAGTAGTTTTGATCAGTGGTAATGTCACTATGTGGCTAGTAGCTTTGATCAGTGGTAACCTCACTGTGCAGCTAGTAGCTTTGATGAGTGGTAACTTCACCCTGCGGCTTGTAGTTTTGATGAGTGGTAACTTCACTGTGCGGCTGGTAGTTTTGATGAGTGGTAACTTCACTGTGCAGCTAGTAGTTTTGATCAGTTGCAACTTCACTGTGCAGCTAGTAGTTTTGATCAGTTGCAACTTCACTGTGCGGTTAGTAGTTTTGATCAGTGGCTACTTCACTGTGCGGCTAGTAGTTTTGATCAATGGTAACTTCACTATGCGGCTAGTAGCTTTGATCAGTGGTAACCTCACTGTGCAGCTAGTAGCTTTGATCAGTTGCAACTTCACTGTGCGGTTAGTAGTTTTGATCAGTGGCCACTTCACGGTGCGGCTGGTAGTTTTGATGAGTGGTAACTTCACTGTGCGGCTGGTAGTTTTGATGAGTAGTAACTTCACTGTGCGGCTAGTAGTTTTGATCAGTGGTAACTTCACTGTGCGGCTGGTAGTTTTGATCAGTGGTAACTTCACTGTGCGGCTGGTAGTTTTGATCAGTGGTAACTTCACTGTGCGGCTGGTAGCTTTGATCAGTGGTAACTTCTCGGTGTGGCTAGTAGTTTTGATCAATTGCAACTTCACTGTGCGGTTAGTAGTTTTGATTAGTGGCAACTTCACTGTGCGGTTAGTAGTTTTGATTAGTGGCAACTTCACTGTGCGGTTAGTAGTTTTGATCAGTGGCAACTGCACTGTGCGGCTAGTAGTTTTGATCAGTGGCAACTTCACTGTGTGCCTAGTAGTTTTGATCAGTGGCAAATTCACTGTGCGGCTAGGATTTTTGTTCAGTGTTAACTACACCTACGGCTAGTAGATTTGATCAGTGCTAACTTCACTATGTGGCTAGTAGTTTTGATCAGTGGCCACTTCACTGTGTGGCTAGTAGTTTTGATCAGTGGCCACTTCACTGTGTGGCTAGTAGTTTTGATTAGTGGCCACTTCACTGTGTGGCTAGTAGTTTTGATCACTGGTGACTTCACTGTGCGGCTAATAGTTTTGATCAGTGGTAATGTCACTATGTGGCTAGTAGCTTTGATCAGTGGTAACCTCACTGTGCAGCTAGTAGCTTTGATGAGTGGTAACTTCACTGTGCGGCTAGCAGTTTTTATCAGTTGTGATTTCACTATGCAGCTAGTAGTTTGGATCAGTGGTAACTTCCCTGTGCAGTTAGTAGTTTTGATGGGTGGCAACTTCACTGTGCGGCTGGTAGTTTTGATGAGTGCTAACTTCGTTGTGCAGCTAGTAGCTTTGATGAGCGGTAACTTCACTGTGCGGCTGGTAGTTTTGATCACTGGTAACTTCACTGTGCGGCTAGTAGCTTTGATGAGTGGTAACTTCACTGTGTGGCTGGTAGTTTTGATGAGCGGTAACTTCGCTGTGTGGCTGGTAGTTTTGATGAGTGGTAACTTCACTGTGCGGCTAGAAGTTTTGATGAGTGGTAACCTCACTGTGCGGCTAGTAGTTTTGATCAGTGGTAACCTCACTGTGCGGCTGGTAGCTTTGATCAGTGGTAACCTCACTGTGTGGCTAGTAGTTTTGATCACTGGTGACTTCACTGTGCGGCTAGCAGTTTTGATCAGTGGTAATGTCACTATATGGCTAGTAGCTTTGATCAGTGGTAACTTCACTGCGCGGCTGGTAGCTTTGATCAGTGGTAACTTCACTGTGCGGCTGGTAGCTTTGATCAGTGGTAACTTCTCTGTGTGGCTATTAGCTTTGATCAGTGGTAACTTCACTGCGCGGCTAGTAGCTTTCATGAGTGATAACGTCACTGTGCAGCTAGTAGTTTTGATGAGTGGTAACTTCACTGTGCAGCTAGTAGTTTTGATCAGTGGTAACTTCACTATGCAGCTAGTAGCTTTGATCAGTGGTTAACTCACTATGCGGCTAGTAGTTTTGATGAGTGGTAAATTCACTATGTGGCTAGTAGCATTGATCAGTGGTAACCTCACTGTGCAGCTAGTAGTTTGGTTCACTGGTGACTTCACTATGTGTTTAGTAGCTTTGATCAGTGAGAACTTCACTATGCGGCTAGTAGCTTTGATCAGTGGTGACTTCACGATGCGGCTAGTAGTTTTGATCAGTGGTAACTTCACTGTGCGGCCAGTAGTTTTGATCAGTGGTAACCTCACTGTGTGGCCAGTAGTTTTGATCAGTTGTAACTTCACTGTGCGGCTAGTAGCTTTGATTAGTGGTAACTTCACTGTGTGGCTGGTAGTTTTGATGAGCAGTAACTCCACTGTGCGGCTGGTAGTTGTGATCAGTGGTAACTTCACTGTGTGGCTTGTAGCTTTGATCAGTGGTAACTTCACTGTGCAGCTAGTAGCTTTCATGAGTGATAACTTCACTGTGCGGCTAGTAGTTTTGATGAGTGGTAACCTCACTGTGCGGCTAGTAGTTTTGATCAGTGGTAACTTCACTATGCGACTAGTAGCTTTGATCAGTGGTAACCTCACTGTGCGGCTAGTAGTTTTGATCACTGGTGACTTCACTGTGCGGCTAGCAGTTTTGATCAGTGGTAATGTCACTATGTGGCTAGTAGCTTTGATCAGTGGTAACCTCACTGAGCAGCTAGTAGCTTTCATTAGTGGTAACTTCACTGTGCGGCTGGTAGTTTTGATCAGTGGTAACTTCACTGTGCGGCTGGTAGCTTTGATCAGTGGTAACTTCTCTGTGCAGCTAGTAGCTTTGATCAGTGGTAACTTCACTGCGCGGCTAGCAGCTTTCATGAGTGATAACTTCACTGTGCAGCAAGTAGTTTTGATGAGTGATAACTTCAACGTGCAGCTAGTAGTTTTGATGAGTGGTAAATTCACTATGTGGCTAGTAGCATTGATCAGTGGTAACCTCACGGTGCAGCTAGTAGTTTTGATCAGTGGTAACCACACTGTGCAGCTAGTAGTTTTGATCAGTGATGACTTCACGATGCGGCTAGTTGTTTTGATCAGTGGTAACCTCACTGTGCAGCTAGTAGTATTGATGAGTGGTAAATTCATTGTGCAGCTAGTAGATTTGAAAAGTGGTGACTCTACTGTGTGGCTAGTAGCTTTGATCAGTGGTAACCTCACTGTGCGGCCAGTAGTTTTGATCAGTGGTAACCTTACTGTGTGGCCAGTAGTTTTGATCAGTGGTAACTTCACTGTGCGACTAGTAGTTTTGATCAGTGGTAACTTCACTGTGCGGCTAGTAGTTTTGATCAGTGGTAACTTCACTGTGCGGCTAGTTGCTTTGATCAGTGGTAAATTCACTGTGTGGCTAGTTGCTTTGATCAGTGGTAACTTCACTTTACGGCTAGTTGCTTTGATCAGTGGTAACTTCACTGTGCGGCTAGTTGCTTTGATCAGTGGCAACTTCACTGTGCGGCTAGTTGCTTTGATCAGTGGTCACTTCACTGTGGGGCTAGTTGCTTTGATCAGTGGTCACTTCACTGGGCGGCTAGTAGTTTTGATAAGTGGTTATTTCACGATGCAGCTACTAGTTTTGATCAGTGGTAACTTCCCTGTGCAGGTAGTAGTTTTGATCAGTTGCAACTTCACTGTGCGGTTAGTAGTTTTGATCAGTAGCAACTTCACTGTGTGGCTAGTAGTTTTGATCAGTGGCCACTTCACTGTGTGGCTAGTAGTTTTGATCAGTGGCCACTTCACTGTGTGGCTAGTAGTTTTGATCAGTGGCCACTTCACTGTGTGGCTAGTAGTTTTGATCAGTGGCCACTTCACTGTGCGGCTAGTAGTTTTGATCAGTGGCCACTTCACTGTGCGGCTAGTAGTTTTGATCAGTGGTAACTTCACTATGTGGCTAGTAGCTTTGATCATTGGTAACCTCACTGTGCGGCTAGTAGTTTTGATCAGTGGCAACTTCACTGTGTGGCTAGTTGTTTTGATCAGTGGTAACCTCACTGTGCGGCTGGTAGCTTTGATGAGTGGTAACTTCACTGTGCGGCTAGAAGTTTTGATGAGTGATAACCTCACTGTGCGGCTAGTAGTTTTGATCACTGGTGACTTCACTGTGCGGCTAGTAGTTTTGATCAGTGGTAATGTCACTATGTGGCTAGTAGCTTTGATCAGTGGTAACCTCACTGTGCAGCTCGTAGCTTTGATGAGTGGTAACTTCACTGTGCATCTAGTAGTTTTGATCAGTGGTAATGTCACTATGTGGCAAGTAGCTTTGATCAGTGGTAACCTCACTGTGCAGCTAGTAGCTTTGATGAGTTGTAACTTCACTGTGCATCTAGTAGTTTTGATCAGTGGTAATGTCACTATGTGGCAAGTAGCTTTGATCAGTGGTAACCTCACTGTGCAGCTAGTAGCTTTGATGAGTGGTAACTTCACTGTGCGGCTGGTAGTTTTGATGAGTGGTAACTTCACTGTGCGGCTAGTAGATTTGATGAGTGGTAACTTCACTGTGCAGCTAGTAGTTTTGATCAGTTGCAACTTCACTGTGCGGTTAGTAATTTTGATCAGTGGCCACTTCACTGTGCGGCTGGTAGTTTTGATCAGTGGTAACTTCACTGTGCGGCTGGTAGTTTTGATCAGTGGTAACTTCACTGTGCGGCTGGTAGTTTTGATCAGTGGTAACTTCATTGTAAGGCTGGTAGCTTTGATCAGTGGTATCTTCTCGGTGTGGCTAGTAGTTTTGATCAATTGCAACTTCACTGTGCGGTTAGTAGTTTTTATTAGTGGCAACTTCACTGTGCGGTTAGTAGTTTTGATCAGTGGCAACTGCACTGTGTGGCTAGTACTTTTGATCAATGGCCATTTCACTGTGCGGCTAGTAGTTTTGATCAGTGGTAACTTCACTGTGTGCCTAGTAGTTTTGATCAGTGGCAAATTCACTGTGCAGCTAGGATTTTTGTTCAGTGGTAACTACACTGTACGGCTAGTAGATTTGATCAGTGCTAACTTCACTATGTGGCTAGTAGTTTTGATCAGTGGCAACCTCACTGTGCAGCTAGTAGTTTTGCTTGCTGGTGACTTCACTGTGCAGCTAGTAGTTTTGATCAGTGGTGACTTCACTGTGCGGCTAGCAGTTTTGATCAGTGGTGATTTCACTATGCAGCTAGTAGTGGTACCTTAGATACTAGCTTAGTGGTACTAGCTTTGATGAGCGGTAACTTCACTGTGCGGCTGGTAGTTTTGATCACTGGTAACTTCACTGTGCGGCTAGTAGCTTTGATGAGTGGTAACTTCACTGTGTGGCTGGTAGTTGTGATCAGTGGTAACTTCACAGTGCAGCTGGTAGTTGTGATCAGTGGTAACTTCACAGTGCAGCTGGTAGTTTTGATAAGTGGTAACTTCACTGAGTGGCTAGTAGCTTTCATGAGTGATAACTTCACTGTGCAGCTGGTAGTTTAGATGAGGGGTAACTTCACTGTGCGGCTGTTAGTTGTGATCAGTGGTAACTCCACTGTGTGGCTGGTAGCTTTGATGAGTGGTAACTTCACTGTGTGGCTGGTAGTTGTGATCAGTGGTAACTTCACATTGCGGCTGGTAGTTTTGATCAGTGGTAACTTCACTGAGTGGCTAGTAGCTTTCATGAGTGATAACTTCACTGTGCAGCTGGTAGTTTTGATGAGTGGTAACTTCACTGTGCGGCTGGTAGTTTTGATCAGTGGTAACTTCATTGTAAGGCTGGTAGCTTTGATCAGTGGTAACTTCTCGGTGTGGCTAGTGGTTTTGATCAATTGCAACTTCACTGTGCGGTTAGTAGTTTTGATTAGTGGCAACTTCACTGTGCGGTTAGTAGTTTTGATCAGTGGCAACTGCACTGTGTGGTTAGTAGTTTTGATCAGTGGCAACTTCACTGTGTGGCTAGTTGCTTTGATCAGTGGTCACTTCACTGTGCAGCTAGTTGCTTTGATCAGTGGTAACTTCACTATGCGGCTAGTAGCTTTGATCAGTGGTAACCTCACTGTGCGGCTAGTAGTTTTGATCAGTGGTAACCTCACTGCGCGGCTAGTAGTTTTGATCAGTGGTAATGTCACTATGTGGCTAGTAGCTTTGATCAGTGGTAATGTCACTGTGCGGCTAGTAGCTTTGATCAGTGGTAACCTCACTGTGCGGCTAGTAGTTTTGATCAGTGGTAATGTCACTATGTGGCTAGTAGCTTTGATCAGTGGTTACCTCACTGTGCAGCTAGTAGTTTAGTTCACTGGTGACTTCTCTAAGTGGCTAGTAGCTTTGATCAGTGAGAACTTCACTATGCAGCTAGTTGCTTTGATCAGTGGCCACTTCACTGTGCGGCTAGTTGCTTTGATCAGTGGTCACTTCACTGTGCGGCTAGTTGCTTTGATCAGTGGTGCTGAGCAAATATTCCTTACATTGCACAATTTGTAACACGTTTTACTTAAGAACTCCCTCTGGGGTATTACTCAATCTGCTGCAAAAGGAATAAGTTGACATTTACAGCTGTGGGACAGTTTTCATTGGTGCCGAGTCTGGCCCTGGTCGCACAAGGGAGGGAGCCTTGACTTTGGCCCCTAAGCTGCTCGTTTGTTGGTCTGCAGAGGTACACAGTTGCATAGAGTTTGCTAATTACTTGCATCTGCATTACACGGCCCCGTTGCCTGCTCAGGGCGGAAGACGTGCATTTCTGATTATATGAAATATCCGGAGCCTTTTAGATAGTTATCTTCAATGGAAGGATCAGATATTAAATCCAGGAGGATCCTGAAGGAGTGGCTGGCAGGTGGCCAGCCCTCGGGATGATCAACCTCCAGTGGCTCTCCCAGGGAGGGCCACTGGATTCATTAGGTGCTGCATTTGCAAGTGAATGATAAGATACTGATAAAGTGTCTTCTCTCTGTATCTTCCAACACGATTTCACTTCCTGGATTTTTTTTCAAGGTATTTTTCATGCCAGTGTTATTAATGTATAATATTTTTAATTATTTTTAAAAACACCTTATTTCAATGCTTTACTCTGAAAAGGAGGTGGTGTCATTCTGTAGCTTGTAAGCCTTTAAAAATGCAAAGCTTTGGTCAACACCAACAAAACCTTTGCTCCAGGGAGGAGGAGAACAGCCAAGAAAAGTAAGGCGAGAGACCGCCATCTTTCTGGATGACCAGAAATAGCTCTCGACTCACAGTACATATGGTGCTGTGGTTGGGTTTCAACTGGGCATTCCCAATGGGATGAAGACCACAGCTTCTAAGCAAGCCCCCTCTGCCTTGGTGGAATTCTCTAAATTGAGACCCCCATACCAGCCCTCACCCTCTAATCCGCTACATAAGCCACGGTGCCACATTCCTTGAAGATTTACATCCCAGGTAGCATAGAGTCTGAGAAGACAAGTGTCTCCCCTCTTAACCCTGTATGGCCTGCATTCACGATGGTTGTCCTTTACATTTAACTATGTCAGTGCCCTTAGGGTGTACATACAGGCCATACAATGGGATCTTGTTACGCTGAAAGATGTATAGGTATGATTGTAAAAGCTTTGGCTAAAGGGAAGCTATGCCTTGGTTGGTGTGTTTAAAAAGCCTATAGAATTCGGTGAATAAGGTTTCCGAGATTTGGAGGAGGGACATTGGGGGAAACCGGGAGAGACAGGTGCTCCAGGCCAGGACATTTCTAAATATTTCATGCAACAGTTTAATAACAGGTCGGTTTTTTCAAAGATGTAATTTCCTTATTAACACACAGTGGCTTTGTAGCTGGAATCTTTCGGATTGAAACACGAGCTAGAAGTCGGTTTCTTCACAGGTGACAGATAAAAGCACAGCTTGAAGTACCTGGCCTCATCACTCTAATCACTCTACTTTATTTTCCTGTTAATGGCACATTACAAGAGTGCTAGGAGTATTCGTTTCTTGTATTTACATATTTATTGAATTTGTAACCTTAAAAACCTAACATTAACATCCAAACTCAAACATAAATACAGAGAAAAATGGAAGTTCATTTCTTCGCAGTTAGGTCCTGTAACATTGGCAAATCGTCGAAATAGATAATACAGCAACATTGCCTTTAAACTAATAATAACACTAAAACCCTTTCCCAAATGTGTTCATACGAACTTCTCGGAGTTTTAATAATGTGTGAGGTGAAGGCTACCATAGAAAGTTAATCATCTTTCCTGTAATAATCTCACCTAATACTTAGATGCCAAGGTTTCTGTTGTCCTCTGCCTTTTATAGATAAGACATAAGAAACATACACTCTAAAATGTAATCCCCAGGCCTGGTATATCCTAAATCCTTTGACAGCCATGAGTCATCGCTCGCTGGAGATTCCCAGACATAGATTCCAATCACCCCACGCAACACAACACCCAATTCTTTTCTGTTATTTAAGGGCATTTTCTGACACCGGGTGGTATCTGTCGGAAGGGAGGGAATCTCTGCTTGAACTTTTCTCTGTGAAATGGCAGAAGGTGTTTTCATATGTCCTTTCTACTTAATCATGCACAATAGGCTTGTTTTGGGAAAAGATGCAAGGATCTGCCATCTTTTAAAGATTCTGCTGGCAAAAGAGAGGTGATCTGCAGGCATCCTCACACTAAAGCATTCCCAAACATCTTTTGACATCTAGATGAAGCACAGCAGTTTGTTTAATTACAGGTTTGGTTCTTGACAGATAACAAGGGGGTCCTGGTAGTCCCTCTGCCAGACATTAGTCCTGGTTGCGATAGCCTTACCCAGAGTCTTTAGCTCTCTATCTTTCACAGAGGAGAAATATCCTAAACATATCAGTCTTTGTCCTGCCCTGGGGCAGTCCAGCACCAAAATGTTTGGCAATTCGCCTCTGAACAAGAGTACCAACAGCAACCCCAGCCACGTGTTTCGGGCTGGTTGGACCCCATCAGTAGGGTGGATCGGTGCCTCTCTAAGATATGTGAGCAAGGGGTCCACGTCTGGATTCCAGGGGACACCAACTTGCTCAGGCCTGGTCTGCTGATTCAGCGAAAGAAAGATTGCTCAGCAGCAGGAGCAGCGTCTGAAGACTTTCAGTTTAATATAAAGAAATATTCATCTACTGTAACGGGCAGTGCCCAGTTTGATCCTTAGGAAACAGTAAGAACCCTATTAGGATGATCAGGTGCAATGACATTAAAATGCTCAGTGTTAGAACTAGGCTTCATTTTGATAATTGAATGTCTCTTTTATGATTGCATTTTCCCCGGGCGGATAACACCTGGAAACATGGGTTGCGGAAGCAAACCTTTCCGGTAAATTTGCACTCTTGATGGAGATCATTTTAATACCCGGGTCTACACAGAAAGAACCATACTCCTACATGTAGAGCCCGCAGGTCTCGGGGGGGGGGGGTGGGAGGGGTTCAGTGGCGGCTGGGATCCCCTTTCATGTTTACATGGCGGAGCCCCTGAGACGGCTCTAGGCTGTGGGGGGGGAGGTGGAGTTCTGGGTAGGGGGGCTGGCGTCACCACATGGTACCCCGCTAGCATAGGGTGCATTGCCAGCCTGACGAGTTGTCAGGTTCTGGGAGGCACTGAGTGGGCGGGGGTACCACCAACGAGGGGAAAGGGTCCAGGGGAAGAAGGCGACTGGCAAGAGAAAGAGGAGAGAGTAGCAGAGCTGAAATGAAGGAGGTAGGAATGGCCGAAGACGAGGGCTAAGGGTCTGAAAGGGGGAATACCATAGAGAAGAAAGTGGCAAGGGGGAGTGTGTGAGAGTGGAGAGGGGGTCGCAGAGGGAGAGCCAAGAGATGGGAGCAGGGCTGGTCATGGAACCAGGAGAAAGAATGCAGAATTCAAGATTTAGCAAGGAGGGGGGATGCACAGAAAGATTGCTGCAGAAGTGGAGAAGAGAGAGACGGAAATCCCAAAGCAGAGAGAATCGAAAAGAAGAAGAGCGCCCGGGCAATGAGGAGGCCCAGGGGAGGGGAAGAGGGAAGGGTGGAAGAGTCAAAGAATAGAAGCAACAAGAGATATTCAGGAACAAACACTGAGGGGAGAGAAACAGGAGTGAGAACAATAGGCTCAAAGTTAAGATGAGGCGGACAGAGACCCTGGAGAAAGAACAAGGGAACAGAAAAGGAGATGGAGAAAAGACTGCAAATGGAGAAGTAAACCCAAAACTAAAAGGACAGAAGGAAAGATCCGCAAGGTTGAAGCAGGGGTGAGAAGACAGTCCAGAGGTACACACCGGGAAAGGGGAAGTGGCGCGTTGGGTCCTGTCCTGCTGCACACCATGGAAGTGTTGGTGTCTGCTCAGAGAATGTTGAGTGAGTGGCTTTAAATGAATGTTGTGGGCGGAGCTGGGGTTGTCTTTTGTGTACTTGTGGCTTAAGAAGTTACTTGATGAGCCTGAAGAGTCAATAAAGCTTAGGTAATTTACCAGCTGAAGCCCCCTGTGTCACCTCTGCACGAGGGCTCCATTATAAGATACAACAGGGAGGACATAGGAGATGGAGGAAAGTAACCCTAGAAGCACGCGGAGGGCGTAGCATTGAAATAACCCCAGAGGGGGTGCTGCCACACAGAGATACACACATTACCCTGCAGAAAGGAGTGCAAGAAGAGGAGAAGAGGAGAAGCACGCGCGAGCCTGATCTCTCCATCGAAGCAGTGCACCCTAGAGGTCAAGGAAAGAAGAACAGCAGAAGCACGCGCGAGCCTGATCTCACCATCCAAGCAGTGCACCCTAGAGGTCAAGCAGAGGGGAAGCATGCTCGAGCCTGATCTCACCATCCAAGCAGAGCACCCTAGAGGTCAAGCAGAGGAGAAGCACGCTCGAGCCTGATCTTATCATCCAAGCAATGCACCCTAGAGGTCAAGGAAAGAAGAAGAGGAGAAGCACGCGCGAGCCTGATCTCACCATCCAAGCAGTGCACCCTAGAGGTCAAGGAAAGAAGAAGAGCAGAAGCACGCGCGAGCCTGATCTCACCATCCAAGCAGTGCACCCTAGTGGTCAAGCAGAGGGGAAGCACGCTCGAGCCTGATCTTATCATCCAAGCAATGCACCCTAGAGGTCAAGCAGAGAAGAAGAGAAGCATGCGTGAGCCTGATCTTACCATCCAAGCAGTGCACCCTAGAGGTCAAGCAGAGAAGAAGAGAAGCACGCGCAAGCCTGATCTTACCATCCAAGCAATGCACCCTAGAGGTCAAGGAAAGAAGAAGAGGAGAAGCACGCGCAAGCCTGATCTCACCATCCAAGCAGTGCACCCTAGAGGTCAAGCAGAGAAGAAGAGAAGCACGCGCAAGCCTGATCTTACCATCCAAGCAGTGCACCCTAGAGGTCAAGCAGAGAAGAAAAGAAGCACGCGCAAGCCTGATCTTACCATCCAAGCAGTGCACCCTAGAGGTCAAGCAGAGAAGAAAAGAAGCACGCGCAAGCCTGATCTTACCATCCAAGCAATGCACCCTAGAGGTCAAGCAGAGAAGAAGAGAAGCACGCGTGAGCCTGATCTTACCATCCAAGCAGTGCACCATAGAGGTCAAGCAGAGAAGAAGAGAAGCACGCGCAAGCCTGATCTTACCATCCAAGCAGTGCACCCTAGAGGTCAAGCAGAGAAGAAAAGAAGCACGCGCAAGCCTGGTCTTACCATCCAAGCAGTGCACCCTAGAGGTCAAGCAGAGAAGAAAAGAAGCACGCGCAAGCCTGATCTTACCATCTAAGCAGTGCACCCTAGAGGTCAAGCAGAGAAGAAAAGAAGCACGCGCAAGCCTGATCTTACCATCCAAGCAATGCACCCTAGAGGTCAAGGAAAGAAGAAGAGGAGAAGCACGCGCAAGCCTGATCTCACCATCCAAGCAGTGCACCCTAGAGGTCAAGCAGAGGGGAAGCATGCGCAAGCCTGATCTCACCATCCAAGCAGTGCACCCTATAGGTCAAGCAGAGAAGAAGAGAAGCACGCGCAAGCCTGATCTCACCATCCAAGCAGTGCACCCTGGAAGTCAAGCAGAGAAGAAGAGGAGAAGCACGCGCGTGCCTGATCTTACCATCCAAGCAGTACACCCTAGAGGTCAAGCAGAGAAGAAGAGGAGAAGCACACGCGAGCCTGATCTTACCATCCAAGCAGTGCACCCTAGAGGTCAAGCAGAGGAGAAGCACGTGCGCCCTAGAGGTCAAGCATGCTGTAGCCTGAAGACTACTAAGAAGGTCACACACCACTCAATTCAAATCATGGCCTCAATAACAGAGGGAACCTTGGGATATCGAAAATGGTGGCACAGTTTCTGACTGTGACTAGACCATTGAGTTTTTCCCTAGACTTGTGCGGGGCGTGAACATTGGCACGCGGGCATATTTGCGAAAGAACACTGTGTCACTTGTTTATTTTGATCCTACCCATATCACCGTTTTTTTACAGTTCTTTCTTTTTTTTTTACAGTTCTTTTCGTGGCCCCTATCAGTATAGTTTAGCACAGGTTGTAATCTAACCCCACCCCACCAGTGTGAACCAAAGTAAATAACTCCCTGAACCCTTGATGTCGAGTCTTTCTGATGACCCTTTCGCATGACACCACCGAGCGTGGTGCATGGTCGTTGGCCATGCACCACCAAACCTCCCAAAGTGGCCACAGGGGTGGCCTGTGATCAGCAATATTGTCCTGCCCCTCTGCATGTCCTTGAGCCACTAGGCATGGCCCACGAGATGCAGCACGCCCCAGGAAATGGTCCACAGGCCTGAGCGCTGTCTGAGGGTCGAGTCCAGGTTCAGGCCATGTCTGAGGCCAGGTCTTGGCTGGTGGACCCTGATTGGGTAGACATCATGGCAAATGAGTGTTAAGCCTGTCCCCCATTCAGGACCCACACACAGGACAAATGTTCTTCTAGCCTAGGGTATTCAGACTGGTTGCAATCAGGGGGAGAGTGGGTCTTCCCTTGTAGGTGCCATCCCACAAAACCCTATGACTCGTTTCAAGTTCCCACTTTCAAAGAGACCACTTTGCGGTGGTAGGCACTCTGGGTCCCGCACCGCCCCACTTGAAAAAGAAGTGGAGAAGGTCCCCTGTTCTACCGCTCCCACCACCTCCATCGCTGGCACCAAAAACACACAACAAGAAACATAAAAACCACTGCTGGCCCGGCAGTCTTTAGTCCAGCGGTCGCCTTTCATCCTTGTGAACACACCCACCGTCCATACTGTCTGCTCTGGAGGGTCAGGGGGGAGGAGAAGACCTAGCAGCACACCCTCGCCATATGGGGCCATATGGAAATGGCCAACTCTCAGGCAATCGTGGGACTCCATGGGCTGGCACCAGCAGAACAGGGGCTGACACCCCTAATCCGGACAAGCTTGGCACTGGTGCCCATTTTAAGAAAGGTGGCAGGTTGAAGGGGCTTGATTCTTCAAGTGTGATCTGCGCGTTTCACCCAGCTCTCCAACACAATGAAGGCCCTGGCACCCAAGAACAAGCTCTGAATCGCCTGTTAATATGCAGTAAACATTGCCTTGGGAGCAGGTCGCCTGTTTATTTTGGGTTCCATGTGATAAAGTTGCTGTGAAAAAGTCGCCAGGTAGGTGACTTTTTTTTTCCTGACCCCCAAAATACTTTACTGAAATATTCTAGGAGGGGCATCATTTTATATTAGGAAATCCAATCCTAGACTATTTGGGGCAAGGGTTTGATTTTACTGAGGGTGCATTTTCTGGGAAATGTCGCCCCCTGGCGGCCATTTGTCAGGCGACTTTATCAGCGGGCACCTTATTTTGCATGCACTGGTCGCTCCAGTGCCTTTGATGGTCTTAACGGACATCATCTTTGGTACACTCTTTTAAAAAAGTTTTTTTAATGTGTTTATTGATTTTTAATACTACATACAAGAAAGAGAGCCCTCAGACATGTTGACAGTATAATGATGATTGCACATTAATACATATTGTGGGGCATTCACATGACCCCCTTTCAGCAAGTAGAGTTAGACACAGAGCGCGGTGTTGTCATAACCTAGTGCAAGTAGGGGCCCCCGTATTCTTTGGTCACTCTTCAAGGAGCCACTGTGAATGTTTTGAAAGAGCTCCAACCTGATCTCAAAGTTAGTGTGCAGTAAGGCCCATCAGGAGCTGTGTCCGCCTCTTTCCTGAGGTGTCCCTCAGGGGCATGCGCTTGCACCCCTGTAATGGCTTGTAGGGTTCCTTAAGCCTCTTAGGGGGTACGCCGATTATTGTGGGATGATGTTTTGGTTTGCTCTTATGCAAAGAGGATTTATTTGTTTATTTCATTGTTGTTTTATAACGCGCCAAATAGCATACCTGAGTTTGGTTTCTAAGCGCGGATCCGGGATTCGAACCTCTGTTGCTCTGCGTGGTCTTGCTTCCACGACCAGCGCGTTGCCCCTGTGCTATCCTCCGTTCGCTGCGATACTGCCCAAGATATGATTACCGTTCACGGTAACTTTATGACAGAAAGGGGTCTAACTGTGAGCATCACTACATCTAAAGTCATGGCGGTCGGGTCATTCGTCTGGAATGATGAGGAAATTACAGTCATTATACCTAATAATGTAACTCGGGGAGGGCACATAAATGAACTTGTAAAGACGAGGCAAACAAGATAATCCTGCAGTGTTTTTCCATTTGCCAAAAGGACAGGGGGGGGTACCCTATTAAGTTACTGCTAAGAATCTTCTGGCTAAAAGTGTGGGCGTGGCCGTCTGTGCGGCTGGTATTTGGGGTGATGCACGGGGTGACCAGTTGGTAAGTAGAGGAAAATGTATTTGGAAGGGGGATTTTGAAGATGACCCCTCCACACACAACGGTACTCACTTCTCCAACAGATTATTTAAGGCTGAAGTCCTTTCTGCTCCTGTGCCCGCCTCAGAGTGATGTGCCAGCTGCTGCCGGAGGTATAGCACAACCTCCGCCTCAGAGTGATGTGCCAGCTGCTGCCGGAGCTATAGCACAACCTCTGCCTCAGAGTGAGGTGCCAGCTGGCGACGGAGGTATATCACAACCTTCCGCCTCAGAGTGATGTGCCAGCTGCTGCCGGAGGTATAGCACAACCTTCCGCCTCAGAGTGATGTGCCAGCTGCTGCCGGAGGTATAGCACAACCTTCCGCCTCAGAGTGATGTGCCAGCTGCTGCCGGAGGTATGTAAAAGCACAACCTTCCTCCTCAGAGTGATGTGCCAGCTGCTGCCGGAGGTATGTAAAAGCACAACCTTCCGCCTCAGAGTGATGTGCCAGCTGCTGCCGGAGGTATGTAAAAGCACAACCTTCCGCCGCAGAGTGATGTGCCAGCTGCTGCCGGAGGTATAGCACAAAATCCCCCTCAGAGTGATGTGCCAGCTGCTGCCGGAGGTATAGCACAACCTTCCGCATCAGAGTGATGTGCCAGCTGCTGCCGGAGGTATAGCACAACCTTCTGCCTCAGAGTGATGTGCCAGCTGCTGCCGGAGGTATAGCACAACCTTTCGCCTCAGAGTGATGTGCCAGCTGCTGCCGGAGGTATAGCACAACCTTCCGCCTCAGATGTGATGTACCAGCTGCTGCCGAAGGTATGTAAAACCACAACCTTCCTCCTCAGAGTGATGTGCCAGCTGGCGGTGGAGGTATAGCACAACCTTCCGCCTCAGAGTGATGTGCCAGCTAGCGGCGGAAGTATGTAAAAGCACAACCTTCCGCCTCAGAGTGATGTGCCAGCTGGCGGCGGAAGGATGTAAAAGCACAACCTTCCGCCTCAGAGTGATGTGCCAGCTGGCGGCGGAAGTATGTAAAAGCACAACCTTCCGCCTCAGAGTGAGGTGCCAGCTGGCGGCGGAAGTATGTAAAAGCACAACCATCCTCCTCAGAGTGATGTGCCAGCTGGCGGCGGAAGTATGTAAAAGCACAACCTTCCGCCTCAGAGTGATGTGCCAGCTGGCGGCGGAAGTATGTAAAAGCCCAACCATCCTCCTCAGAGTGATGTGCCAGCTGGCGGCGGAAGGATGTAAAAGCCCAACCATCCTCCTCAGAGTGATGTGCCAGCTGGCGGCGGAAGTATGTAAAAGCACAACCATCCTCCTCAGAGTGATGTGCCAGCTGGCGGCGGAAGTATGTAAAAGCACAACCTTCCGCCACAGAGTGATGTGCCAGCTGGCGGCGGAAGGATGTAAAAGCACAACCATCCTCCTCAGAGTGCCAGCTGGTGGCGGAAGGATGGTAAAGCAGAACCATCCGCCTCAGAGTGATGTGCCAGCTGGCGGCGGAAGTATGTAAAAGCACAACCATCCTCCTCAGAGTGATGTGCCAGCTGGCGGCGGAAGGATGTAAAAGCACAACCATCCTCCTCAGAGTGATGTGCCAGCTGGCGGCGGAAGGATGTAAAAACACAACCATCCTCCTCAGAGTGATGTGCCAGCTGGTAGCGGAAGGATGGTAAAGCAGAACCATCCGCCTCAGAGTGATGTGCCAGCTGGTGGCAGAAGGATGTAAAAGCACAACCATCCTCCTCAGAGTGATGTGCCAGCTGGCGGCGGAAGTATGTAAAAGCACAACCTTCCGCCACAGAGTGATGTGCCAGCTGGCGGCGGAAGTATGTAAAAGCACAACCTTCCGCCTCAGAGTGATGTGCCAGCTGGCGGCGGAAGGATGGTAAAGCAGAACCATCCTCCTCAGAGTGATGTGCCAGCTGGCGGCGGAAGGATGTAAAAGCACAACCATCCTCCTCAGAGTGCCAGCTGGTGGCGGAAGGATGGTAAAGCAGAACCATCCGCCTCAGAGTGATGTGCCAGCTGGCGGCGGAAGTATGTAAAAGCACAACCATCCTCCTCAGAGTGATGTGCCAGCTGGCGGCGGAAGGATGTAAAAGCACAACCATCCTCCTCAGAGTGATGTGCCAGCTGGCGGCGGAAGGATGTAAAAGCACAACCATCCTCCTCAGAGTGATGTGCCAGCTGGCGGCGGAAGGATGTAAAAACACAACCATCCTCCTCAGAGTGATGTGCCAGCTGGTAGCGGAAGGATGGTAAAGCAGAACCATCCGCCTCAGAGTGATGTGCCAGCTGGTGGCAGAAGGATGTAAAAGCACAACCATCCTCCTCAGAGTGATGTGCCAGCTGGTGGCGGAAGGATGGTAAAGCAGAACCATCTGCCTCAGAGTGATGTGCCAGCTGGCGGCGAAAGTATATAAAAGCACAACCATCCTCCTCAGAGTGATGTGCCAGCTGGTGGCGGAAGGATGTAAAAGCACAACCATCCTCCTCAGAGTGATGTGCCAGCTGGTGGCGGAAGGATGGTAAAACAGAACCATCCGCCTCAGTGTGATGTGCCAGCTGATGGCGGAGGTATGTAAAAGCACAACCGTCCTCCTCAGAGTGATGTGTCAGCTGGTGGCGGAAGGATGTAAAACCACAACCATCCTCCTCAGAGTGATGTGCCAGCTGGCAGCGGAAGTATGTAAAAGCACAACCTTCTGCCTCAGAGTGATGTGCCAGCTGGCGGCGGAAGTATGTAAAAGCACAACCTTCTGCCTCAGAGTGATGTGCCAGCTGATGCCGGAGGTATGTAAAAGCACAACCATCCTCCTCAGAGTGATGTGCCAGCTGGCAGCGGAAGTATGTAAAAGCACAACCTTCCGCCTCAGAGTGATGTGCCAGCTGGCGGCGGAGGTATAGCACAACCTTCCGCCTCAGAGTGATGTGCCAGCTGGTGCTGTCCGCCTCAGAGTGATGTGCCAGCTGGTGCTGGAGGTATGTAAAAGCACAACCTTCCGCCTCAGAGTGATGTGCCAGCTGGCGGCGGAACTATGTAAAAGCACAACCTTCTGCCTCAGAGTGAGGTGCCAGCTGTCGGCGGAAGGATGTAAAACCACAACCATCCTCCTCAGAGTGATGTGCTAGCTGGCGGCGGAAGTATGTGAAAGCACAACCATCCTCCTCAGAGTGATGTGCCAGCTGGCGGCGGAAGTATGTGAAAGCACAACCTTCTGCCTCAGAGTGATGTGCCAGCTGGCGGCGGAAGTATGGAAAAGCCCAACCATCCTCTTCAGAGTGATGTGCCAGCTGGCGGCGGAAGGATGTAAAAGCCCAACCATCCTCCTCAGAGTGATGTGCCAGCTGGCGGCGGAAGGATGTAAAAGCACAACCTTCCGCCTCAGAGTGATGTGCCAGCTGGCGGCGGAAGGATGTAAAAGAACAACCTTCCGCCTCAGAGTGATGTGCCAGCTGGCGGCGGAAGGATGTAAAAGCACAACCTTCCGCCTCAGAGTGATGTGCCAGCTGGCGGCGGAAGTATGTAAAAGCCCAACCATCCTCCTCAGAGTGATGTGCCAGCTGGCGGCGGAAGGATGTAAAAGCACAACCTTCCGCCTCAGAGTGATGTGCCAGCTGGCGGCGGAAGGATGTAAAAGCACAACCTTCCGCCTCAGAGTGATGTGCCAGCTGGCGGCGGAAGTATGTAAAAGCACAACCTTCCGCCTCAGAGTGATGTGCCAGCTGGCGGCGGAAGTATGTAAAAGCCCAACCATCCTCCTCACAGTGATTTGCCAGCTGGCGGCGGAAGGATGTAAAAGCCCAACCATCCTCCTCAGAGTGATGTGCCAGCTGGCGGCGGAAGTATGTAAAAGCCCAACCATCCTCCTCAGAGTGATGTGCCAGCTGGCGGCGGAAGTATGTAAAAGCCCAACCTTCCACCTCAGAGTGATGTGGCAGCTGGCGGCGGAAGTATGTAAAAGCACAACCTTCCGCCTCAGAGTGATGTGCCAGCTGGCGGCGGAAGTATGTAAAAGCACAACCTTCCGCCTCAGAGTAAGGTGCCAGCTGGCGGCGGAAGTATGTAAAAGCACAACCTTCCGCCTCAGAGTGATGTGCCAGCTGGCGGCGGAAGTATGTAAAAGCCCAACCTTCCGCCTCAGAGTGATGTGCCAGCTGGCGGCGGAAGTATGTAAAAGCCCAACCATCCTCCTCAGAGTGATGTGCCAGCTGGCGGCGGAAGGATGTAAAAGCCCAACCATCCTCCTCAGAGTGATGTGCCAGCTGGCGGCGGAAGTATGTAAAAGCCCAACCATCCTCCTCAGAGTGATGTGCCAGCTGGCGGCGGAAGTATGTAAAAGCACAACCTTCCGCCACAGAGTGATGTGCCAGCTGGCGGCGGAAGTATGTAAAAGCACAACCTTCCGCCTCAGAGTGATGTGCCAGCTGGCGGCGGAAGGATGGTAAAGCAGAACCATCCGCCTCAGAGTGATGTGCCAGCTGGCGGCGGAAGGATGTAAAAGCACAACCATCCTCCTCAGAGTGCCAGCTGGTGGCGGAAGGATGGTAAAGCAGAACCATCCGCCTCAGAGTGATGTGCCAGCTGGCGGCGGAAGTATGTAAAAGCACAACCATCCTCCTCAGAGTGATGTGCCAGCTGGCGGCGGAAGGATGTAAAAGCACAACCATCCTCCTCAGAGTGATGTGCCAGCTGGCGGCGGAAGGATGTAAGAACACAACCATCCTCCTCAGAGTGATGTGCCAGCTGGTAGCGGAAGGATGGTAAAGCAGAACCATCCGCCTCAGAGTGATGTGCCAGCTGGTGGCGGAAGGATGGTAAAGCGGAACCATCCGCCTCAGAGTTATGTGCCAGCTGGTGGCAGAAGGATGTAAAAGCACAACCATCCTCCTCAGAGTGATGTGCCAGCTGGTGGCGGAAGGATGGTAAAGCAGAACCATCTGCCTCAGAGTGATGTGCCAGCTGGCGGTGAAAGTATATAAAAGCACAACCATCCTCCTCAGAGTGATGTGCCAGCTGGTGGCGGAAGGATGGTAAAACAGAACCATCCGCCTCAGTGTGATGTGCCAGCTGGTGGCGGAGGTATGTAAAAGCCCAACCGTCCTCCTCAGAGTGATATGTCAGCTGGTGGTGGAAGGATGTAAAACCACAACCATCCTCCTCAGAGTGATGTGCCAGCTGGCAGCGGAAGTATGTAAAAGCACAACCTTCTGCCTCAGAGTGATGTGCCAGCTGGCGGCGGAAGTATGTAAAAGCACAACCTTCTGCCTCAGAGTGATGTGCCAGCTGATGCCGGAGGTATGTTAAAGCACAACCATCCTCCTCAGAGTGATGTGCCAGCTGGCAGCGGAAGTATGTAAAAGCACAACCTTCCGCCTCAGAGTGATGTGCCAGCTGGCGGCGGAGGTATAGCACAACCTTCCGCCTCAGAGTGATGTGCCAGCTGGTGCTGTCCGCCTCAGAGTGATGTGCCAGCTGGTGCTGGAGGTATGTAAAAGCACAACCTTCTGCCTCAGAGTGAGGTGCCAGCTGGCGGCGGAAGGATGTAAAACCACAACCATCCTCCTCAGAGTGATGTGCCAGCTGGCGGCGGAAGTATGTGAAAGCACAACCATCCTCCTCAGAGTGATGTGCCAGCTGGCGGCGGAAGTATGTGAAAGCACAAACTTCTGCCTCAGAGTGATGTGCCAGCTGGCGGCGGAAGTATGTAAAAGCCCAACCATCCTCTTCAGAGTGATGTGCCAGCTGGCGGCGGAAGGATGTAAAAGCCCAACCATCCTCAGAGTGATGTGCCAGCTGGCGGCGGAAGTATGTAAAAGCACAACCTTCCGCCTCAGAGTGATGTGCCAGCTGGCGGCGGAAGGATGTAAAAGAACAACCTTCCGCCTCAGAGTGATGTGCCAGCTGGCGGCGGAAGGATGTAAAAGCCCAACCATCCTCCTCAGAGTGATGTGCCAGCTGGCGGCGGAAGGATGTAAAAGCACAACCTTCCGCCTCAGAGTGATGTGCCAGCTGGCGGCGGAAGGATGTATAAGCACAACCTTCCGCCTCAGAGTGATGTGCCAGCTGGCGGCGGAAGGATGTAAAAGCACAACCTTCCGCCTCAGAGTGAGGTGCCAGCTGGCGGCGGAAGTATGTAAAAGCACAACCTTCCGCCTCAGAGTGAGGTGCCAGCTGGCGGCGGAAGGATGTAAAAGCCCAACCATCCTCCTCAGAGTGATGTGCCAGCTGGCGGCGGAAGTATGTAAAAGCCCAACCATCCTCCTCAGAGTGATGTGCCAGCTGGCGGCGGAAGTATGTAAAAGCCCAACCTTCCACCTCAGAGTGATGTGCCAGCTGGCGGCGGAAGTATGTAAAAGCACAACCATCCTCCTCAGAGTGATGTGCCAGCTGGCGGCGGAAGTTTGTAAAAGCACAACCTTCCGCCTCAGAGTGATGTGCCAGCTGGCGGCGGAAGTATGTAAAAGCACAACCTTCCGCCTCAGAGTAAGGTGCCAGCTGGCGGCGGAAGTATGTAAAAGCACAACCTTCCGCCTCAGAGTGATGTGCCAGCTGGCGGCGGAAGTATGTAAAAGCCCAACCTTCCGCCTCAGAGTGATGTGCCAGCTGGCGGCGGAAGTATGTAAAAGCCCAACCATCCTCCTCAGAGTGATGTGCCAGCTGGCGGCGGAAGGATGTAAAAGCCCAACCATCCTCCTCAGAGTGATGTGCCAGCTGGCGGCGGAAGTATGTAAAAGCCCAACCTTCCACCTCAGAGTGATGTGCCAGCTGGCGGCGGAAGTATGTAAAAGCCCAACCATCCTCCTCAGAGTGATGTGCCAGCTGGCGGCGGAAGTATGTAAAAGCACAACCTTCCGCCACAGAGTGATGTGCCAGCTGGCGGCGGAAGTATGTAAAAGCACAACCTTCCGCCTCAGAGTGATGTGCCAGCTGGCGGCGGAAGGATGTAAAAGCACAACCATCCTCCTCAGAGTGCCAGCTGGTGGCGGAAGGATGGTAAAGCAGAACCATCCGCCTCAGAGTGATGTGCCAGCTGGCGGCGGAAGTATGTAAAAGCACAACCATCCTCCTCAGAGTGATGTGCCAGCTGGCGGCGGAAGGATGTAAAAGCACAACCATCCTCCTCAGAGTGATGTGCCAGCTGGCGGCGGAAGGATGTAAAAACACAACCATCCTCCTCAGAGTGATGTGCCAGCTGGTAGCGGAAGGATGGTAAAGCAGAACCATCCGCCTCAGAGTGATGTGCCACCTGGTGGCGGAAGGATGGTAAAGCGGAACCATCCGCCTCAGAGTGATGTGCCAGCTGGTGGCAGAAGGATGTAAAAGCACAACCATCCTCCTCAGAGTGATGTGCCAGCTGGTGGCGGAAGGATGGTAAAGCAGAACCATCCGCCTCAGAGTGATGTGCCAGCTGGCGGCGAAAGTATGTAAAAGCACAACCATCCTCCTCAGAGTGATGTGCCAGCTGGTGGCGGAAGGATGTAAAAGCACAACCATCCTCCTCAGAGTGATGTGCCAGCTGGTGGCGGAAGGATGGTAAAACAGAACCATCCGCCTCAGTGTGATGTGCCAGCTGGTGGCGGAGGTATGTAAAAGCACAACCGTCCTCCTCAGAGTGATGTGTCAGTTGGTGGCGGAAGGATGTAAAACCACAACCATCCTCCTCAGAGTGATGTGCCAGCTGGCAGCGGAAGTATGTAAAAGCACAACCTTCTGCCTCAGAGTGATGTGCCAGCTGGCGGCGGAAGAATGTAAAAGCACAACCTTCCGCCTCAGAGTGATGTGCCAGCTGATGCCGGAGGTATGTAAAAGCACAACCATCCTCCTCAGAGTGATGTGCCAGCTGGCAGCGGAAGTATGTAAAAGCACAACCTTCCGCCTCAGAGTGATGTGCCAGCTGGCGGCGGAGGTATAGCACAACCTTCCGCCTCAGAGTGATGTGCCAGCTGGTGCTGGAGGTATGTAAAAGCACAACCTTCTGCCTCAGAGTGATGTGCCAGCTGGCGGCGGAAGTATGTAAAAGCACAACCTTCCGCCTCAGAGTGATGTGCCAGCTGGCGGCGGAACTATGTAAAAGCACAACCTTCTGCCTCAGAGTGAGGTGCCAGCTGGCGGCGGAAGGATGTAAAACCACAACCATCCTCCTCAGAGTGATGTGCCAGCTGGCGGCTGAAGTATGTAAAAGCACAACCATCCTCCTCAGAGTGATGTGCCAGCTGGCGGCGGAAGTATGTGAAAGCACAACCTTCTGCCTCAGAGTGATGTGCCAGCTGGCGGCGGAAGTATGTAAAAGCCCAACCATCCTCTTCAGAGTGATGTGCCAGCTGGCGGCGGAAGGATGTAAAAGCCCAACCATCCTCCTCAGAGTGATGTGCCAGCTGGCGGCGGAAGGATGTAAAAGCACAACCTTCCGCCTCAGAGTGATGTGCCAGCTGGCGGCGGAAGGATGTAAAAGAACAACCTTCCGCCTCAGAGTGATGTGCCAGCTGGCGGCGGAAGGATGCAAAAGCACAACCTTCCGCCTCAGAGTGATGTGCCAGCTGGCGGCGGAAGTATGTAAAAGCACAACCTTCCGCCTCAGAGTGATGTGCCAGCTGGCGGCGGAAGTATGTAAAAGCCCAACCATCCTCCTCAGGGTGATGTGCCAGCTGGCGGCGGAAGGATGTAAAAGAACAACCTTCCGCCTCAGAGTGATGTGCCAGCTGGCGGCGGAAGGATGTAAAAGCACAACCTTCCGCCTCAGAGTGATGTGCCAGCTGGCGGCGGAAGTATGTAAATGCCCAACCTTCCGCCTCAGAGTGATGTGCCAGCTGGCGGCGGAAGTATGTAAAAGCCCAACCATCCTCCTCAGGGTGATGTGCCAGCTGGCGGCGGAAGGATGTAAAAGCCCAACCATCCTCCTCAGAGTGATGTGCCCGCTGGCGGCGGAAGTATGTAAAAGCACAACCATCCTCCTCAGAGTGATGTGCCCGCTGGCGGCGGAAGTATGTAAAAGCACAACCTTCCGCCTCAGAGTGATGTGCCAGCTGACGGCGGAAGTATGTAAAAGCACAACCTTCCGCCACAGAGTGATGTGCCAGCTGGCGGCGGAAGGATGTAAAAGCACAACCATCCTCCTCAGAGTGATGTGCCAGCTGGCGGCGGAAGGATGTAAAAACACAACCATCCTCCTCAGAGTGATGTGCCAGCTGGTAGCGGAAGGATGGTAAAGCAGAACCATCCGCCTCAGAGTGATGTGCCAGCTGGTGGCGGAAGGATGGTAAAGCGGAACCATCCGCCTCAGAGTGATGTGCCAGCTGGTGGCAGAAGGATGTAAAAGCACAACCATCCTCCTCAGAGTGATGTGCCAGCTGGTGGCGGAAGGATGGTAAAGCAGAACCATCCGCCTCAGAGTGATGTGCCAGCTGGCGGCGAAAGTATATAAAAGCACAACCATCCTCCTCAGAGTGATGTGCCAGCTGGTGGCGGAAGGATGTAAAAGCACAACCATCCTCCTCAGAGTGATGTGCCAGCTGGTGGCGGAAGGATGGTAAAACAGAACCATCCGCCTCAGTGTGATGTGCCAGCTGGTGGCGGAGGTATGTAAAAGCACAACCGTCCTCCTCAGAGTGATGTGCCAGCTGGTGGCGGAAGGATGTAAAACCACAACCATCCTCCTCAGAGTGATGTGCCAGCTGGTGGCGGAAGGATGTAAAACCACAACCATCCTCCTCAGAGTGATGTGCCAGCTGGTGGCGGAAGGATGTAAAAGCACAACCATCCTCCTCAGAGTGATACGTCAGCTGGGGGCGGAAGGATGTTAAAGGACAACCTTTGAAACTTGCTGGAGCCGCCTTTTTTTTAAACAGCTCTTTGAAGCTGCCTCTATCCCCAGCACTGGGTGGCAGGTCTCCTAACTGCTGCGGATAGGAAGGAACCATGGACTAGAAATAACAGAGTGACCAGAAAGCTCCTTTCCAGAGCCCTGAATGGGAAGTCTGGACAGGGTTGGGCCTGAGCGGGTCAGGCCCACCCAGACTCGGCAGCGATGTGTGGGCATTTACAGATGTTAATGTCACTGCGGTTAGCTTCAGGCCCCACTTGTGAGACATTCCTGGCTACGCCTCTGGCAAGTGGCAGAGGTAATGCTTGCATTCCGGTCCTGCTGTTCCGGGTGCGCCTGGACCCATTTATGGGAAAGTTGCACAGCGCTGCAGAGTGTAACGCGGTCTTAACGCTACAGTTGCCTGCTCTGCATCGCGCGCGGCGGATCTCTGGGCCGTACAGCAGAGCCGGAAGTGGGAGGCTCCTCCCAGAGGACACGTCTTCCTCTCCCGCCCGCCGCAGCAGGCAGCGCGTGTACGCACATGCTGCTGCCGACGACGACGGGCGCTTTAATAATTTACCAGCTCATTGGTAGTCTCACCTGGGTATAATTAGGCCCGGCAGAGGCAGCCGCTGCTGGCATGGGCACCGCACTCGGGGGCCCACGAGGCTCGGCCCTCTCGTTTTCTCGTTTCCTTCCCAGGAACTTTAGAGGGCGCCAGCGTTTGAAGATGAGTTGGGGCGCGCTCGGCGCCTCGTCCCTTTTGAAGTGGAAATAGGACAGTTTGAATATGTCGACTTTAATTTTTCACAGGCTTTCGGGGCCATGCTGCGTAGCAACTTATTTAAGCACTGCAATAGCTGCCCCCCTCCTTATATTTTTCCCACTCTTTGTTTTTTTTTGCTCATTTTTCTCCGTATTAATCACTTGGCGTGGATTGCATGTGTGTGCCGCGCGCACTGCGCGGGCGCCATGCCGTTGGCTCGGTAATATGTGTGTGCTCAGTTCAATTTATTCGCTTTGGCGGCAGAGCTTGTACAAAATTAGAGAATACATGAATAAAACAGACGAGAAGATCACTTCAGACTGTCAAACAGGATATGATGTCACTTCTCCCGTAAAGCCTTTCCTGATTATCAATGCACGGGGGATCTGTTTAGATGTGACCTTAGGCTGTCTTTCCGACCTGCATTGTGTGTGTTTGTGTCTTTCCTTGTCTGTGCATGTGTGTGTGTCTGTGTGTTTGTTTTTTTTATATATGGGGATTGTCTGTGCAGTATTGAGGGCTGAAGGAGAAACCTACACGCATAAGTGAATGGGTGATGGCTGGTTGTATCGCTTCCTATGCGTGTACATGTGTGCGTGTGCGTGTGCATGTGCGTGTGCACGGTACCGTGCCTTTGCACTATTTCTTTACTGGCGCTTTTGTTTGCGCAAAATAACGGCAGGTGCATTTTTACGCTTAATCTACCGCTCTGATGAATTGGGGTGTTTTGTGACAACTGTTAAGTGTATCCCCGAATCGTCGTCTTGTCGCGTGTGCGTCTGTGCGCGCGTCACCTCGGAGGCCTTCCTCAGGAGAATGGCTGATCGTTTACAGGACTAGCTTCCCAGAATTCCGCTGCTAGTGAAATGACATGAGTGCATTCCCCAGAAATACTGCCTGCCATATCCCAGAGCATCCGTGATCTTCAGGGTGTAAGTGGGTCGGGGAGAGCAGCAGGTGGGTTCACCATTCCTGTATCATTTTAAATAATGCCCCGAAGGCTCAGTAGTGACCCCGCTGTGCATTATATTATAAAGTGACGATGGGCAGCAGAGATGTCCGCTTTTTTGTGTACCCCTTTTGGGGTCCCCCTGCAGCTTTTCTTTTCCCCGCGTGAAGGGTTGCGCCACTGCAGCTCCACGTAGAGAAAACACTTTTACACTTCTGGGGGGGGCGTTGGGGGATACAAGTAATAGAGTATTATCAGCGCCTGGAGCCCCCCCCCCACAATAATGGTGGGTATTACATTAATGTGGGTGAAATAATTCTCCTACATAGGGGATACCTTTTCAAATAATTTAGATTGGGGGTCACGCATATGCTGAGCTCTATGCATTTCTGTGCAAATAGGACGAGCGTACTCGCCCTTAGCACTTAAGGGGTTAATAGCCCTGCCTTAAAGTGTACAACATCGTCCGCAGTTGGCATTTTTGACCCTCAAGACTGGGGCTTTGCGTTGGCCGATCTGATCCAAAAAAAAAGGAAAATGTGTTCCTTCATTATTTTGGGGGTGCCTCGAAGGGTGCCTCCAAATACCCCCTGCATCTTGAAGCAGGCCTAGGCTACCTGATCAATATTACACCTCTTCACTGATGGCTCAGTTTATGGAGAAATAAGCACCACCAGCTCACTCGCTGCATTATTTGTGGTGCCTCGATGCCTGTGGGCTCTGGCGCGATATAAATATATAAATAAATATATAAATATAAGAAAGGGCCTGCTATCTTTTGGTGCCGGCTCTTGCCATGTACATCGTTTCCAGATAGTCCCAGATTCAGCCACTTAGGCCTCACTCTGGCTTCTAAGTATTTTGACCTAAATAATGAGCACCGGTGTGATCCAGAAGAAGGAAAGAGCGCAGTTGGTCAATACTTTGAGGATGCTTGTGATCAAGTCTTGGAAAGATCCCCTTGTTGCTTTGCCAGCCCTTTTATGGTGTCTAACCCCAGGCTAGATCACTTGCCATTATCCTAAGTAACACATAAGTGGAACCCCCAGGAAGACTAAACATGCTTGTACCCTGCGCGTGTGGTGGGACGTCTGCTGAGGATCTGACACATTTTTTATTTTTTTGTTCTTTATTTAAAATGTAAGAAGACAATATGTAATGTTATTTTGATGGGCTGTGTCTTTAAACAGTTTTCGAATGCCAAAAAATACTGGTCATCTCTGGCAAATAGCCAAGTGGCCTCTGCATCGTACCCTCGCTCAAAGAACACTAGGCTGTGTGGAACTCTTATCTGTTCCACGGTTTCTCTCCTACTTTTATGATGGTTTGGGAACTTTTGAAATTAAGGTTTCATCTTGAGAATCATCATCCTAGTTTATTTTGAATCAAAATCCATCAAACCGCCAAACAATAATATAACGCCACTTTCAAAACGATTATATATCAGGCCTTGGAAATAAAATGCTCAAAAATGGAGCAAAATCTAAGCTATTTTACTTCATAATCAGCATCTAATGCTCATGTATTCCGATACTGGATTTGAGGTTTAGCCTCAGACAAGAGGTATTTATTTACTGCATGCGGTATTCCTGTACTTACTGTGAGGAACTCGTGGTGACAACAAGTAAGACTCACAAGTGATCACAGTTCAAGGGTATTTATTGAACAATGAATGCTGTGTGCAGTTTGGAAAAATGCCTAATCTCGGCCTAAATCTAAGATGGAAGCAAGCGTTGACCGTCAAATGAAAATAAGGCAGTCCTAGTGGTGTGATGCCAAATAAAAAGAAACCTATTGCCAAACCTCACAACTAATACAAACGAGGGGTGTGGGATCGTTCTCAAGAAAGGAAAGAAGTGATCTCAAATAGTAAGTCAGGATGCGGTAGCCTGGGTCTCCCTTCCCTTAGTTTTGGACACGGGGTAAGGTGGGAGCTTGAAGCACAGTAGAGACTCGGACTTCTCCAGCACGAGACGGCAGTTCCAATGGCAACTCTCAGGACACACTCTCGGACTTTCCCAGCACCAGATGATAGTTCAGCTTTTAACCCTCAAGCTTTCGGTTATCAGGGCCGTCGATTGGCTAAGTTTCCTTAGAAAGTCTATTGCCTTTGGGGCCTGAGGTGATGAAATGAAAGTATCATTCGCTATAGTCTTATGCAGGGTGATGACTTCACCCCTGGGTCCCCCTCTTCTGGGCACTGACCCTTCTCAATTGTATTCCAAACATACATCAAAGTTCCTTTACCAATCAACTTTGGGTGATAGCTTCACCCTTGGATCTCCCTTGGTCGGGCTCGGACCCTTCTTCTCTTTTTCTCTTCTCGGGTGCTGGCTTCACCCCTGGATCTCCCTCGGTCGGGCTCGGACCCCTCTTGCCTTTTTAGCTGGATTCAATTCCCTGGGTAATCTCAATGTTCACTCTCAATGTGGGATTCACTTCCCTTTCTTTCACAGCGCTTGCAGATCAAAGTCTTTTTATTGTACAGGCATTTTTCTTGATCCTCTGTGCGATCACTTTGACCTATTGCGCGGGCCTTCCTATGGCCTTCTGTTACTTGTAGTTTCTCTCAATTTGGGCTCGACCAGAGTCTCTCGCATTAGCATCCACATGATGCTGCGTCCCCTCTGTATTTGGACTCTCCTTTTTACTTTTAATAGTTCATTCAAAGTTCATCAGCTTTGGTAAAACAATTGCCACTTTGCGATTCTCACTCAACACAGCCCGGTTCATATCGGTTCTACCCTCGACTCACCGGCTGTGATGAACCGCTTGGCTGTTGCATCTCTGGAGTCAAGTCCGGTACCACGGGCACGGGAGCTTCCCTTGCTCCTGCTTATCGGCATAGGCTTGCCCCTTATACCGTTGACATCTGTTGCGGGACACTTGTGCAATTGTGTGCAGTTTTAGGCTCTCTTCCTCAAAGGCTCTGCGGGTCTGGGATGAAAAGGGCCAGGTCACTTCTCTCCCCTCAATCCTCTCGATTCCGGCCACCTTTCTCCGCCTCTTGAATTGCCGCGTGGTAGCTGTCTCATTGTGCTGTTTGCTGTGCTCGCCTTGCTCGTACTGTGCTCTCTTGCTCCACCTTTTATCACTGTGGGGACAAGGACGGGCAGTCAGGTGTGTTCGATTTGAGTCAATTGCCTGACTTTGCCTGATCCTCGGGTTTGGACATGTCAGGTAAACAGGTTTTACATCAGTCCATTTTCTTGAGTGTAAAATGTATTTGTATCGGAAAACGGGGGGCGGTTGGAGTGTCAGAGTATCCTATGCAGTGGTCGAAGTGTATCTTCCCTACCGTTCTGCCCCGCTCTCCTCAAACCCCATCGCTGCGCCCCTCCCACACACAATCCAAACCCCCAAACACACACACCTGCTATTTATGGGAATGTTCAGTGCAGTGCACTGAAGTGAAAGCTTCAACTTCTTCCTACACTTTTATTTTAAACCCCAAACCGTTCCAGAACGGTTTCTTTTTAAAATAAAAGTATATGAACAGTGAAACAGAAAAATAAAAAGTATAGGAGCACCGCTCCCGCCCACTTTGACCTCTGATCCTATGGGACGGGATAAGGAAGGTTTGTGTGTACTGAACGAGAATGACATGGAAGAAGAACAGAACATAGGGGATGGTGGGAACAGTAGTGTTCTGTTATAGTAGGTTGGGATCTTGGAAAATGACAATCAGAGGGACGGGATTGGTAGAGTTCGCAGGCTAAGCGAGAATAGCTGAGGTTGTGACATGGACAAAGGGGATTTTGGGAATTGTAGTGTTTTGTCTGATCAGGTTGGAATGCAGAAAATGATAATCAGAGGAACAGAAAGAAGGATAGGGAGTGTTCGAATGGAGACTGGTGAAACAAGGATTCTGGGAGTTATGCTTTTTGGGTGTAACCGGTTTTGGGACCTTACAGGATGTATTAAGTATGGAGGGGTTGTTGGATCTGGGTCGGAGAGATCTAACAGGAGGAAGGGAGGCAGATGCAATACAGCCCATGAAAGCCTCAGATATCTCGCCCTTCTCTCCTTTTCTGGCAAAATACCACGTCTCACCTGGGGTATTCCCCAGAGCACAACCCTGGGTTTCCCCTATGCAGGTGATCTTCACCACTGGTCCACCCCCAGGATCTGGATCAAACGGTGATGGCCATGTCCTGGCCACCTAAATAAGGGATTCTCGAGGTCTTACTGGGAGAATACCCTCAGGTTTTTCACATTACAAACATAATCAGACAGTATTTACTGCTTGTATATTCCGATACTGGATTTGTGGTACTAGCCTCAGACCAGAGGCATTTATTTACTGCATGCGGTATTCCTGTACTTACCAACATGATCAGGCAGTATTTACCACGTGTGCTATTCTTACATTATTCATGAGGTGTTTGACCTCATACTGAAGTGGTATTTATTAAATGCATGATGCATTGTATATAAGGTATTCAACCTCATTTCAGGTAGTATGTACGATAGGTGGTATGCATGCATTGCACAAGAGGTGTTTGTCCTCATAATCCAGCAGTCCTTACTTCCTGTGCTATTCCTTGGGAGTCTCGGGAGGATAGCTCAGGGGCAAGGCGCTCGCATTGGAAGCAAGACGACACAGAACACCACAGGTTCGATCCATGCGTCTGCCCTTAGAAACCTCTGGGTGTTATGCACCTTGTAAATAACCAATCATAATGATACATTCCTGCATTGTAAGTTAGATATTTGACCTCCTAATTGAGCAGCATTTGTCATCTGCAGCACGTGGTAGTCCTATAGTATGCAGGAGGTATTTCACCTCGTATCAGTTGCTATGTAATGCATGCAGTATTCCTGCATTGTAGAGGAGGTATTTCACCTCATATGTCGTCTCGGGAGGATAGGTCAGGGGTAACGCCCTCTCCTTGGAAGCAAGACGACACAGGTTCGATCCCCAGATCTGGACTTAGAAACCTCTGGGTATTAAGCGCATTATAAATAACCAATTATTATTATTATAACCAATTATTGTATCTGGTGGTGCCTGAAGTATTCCTGCATTCAACGGGAGGTATTTCACCTCGTATCAGTTGCTATGTAATGCCTGCAGTATTCCTGCATTGTACAGGAGGTATTTCACCTCATATCTCGTCTCGGGAGGATAGCTCAAGGGCAGCGCCCTCGATGAAGTGTAACACAGGTTCGATCCCCGGGTCGCACTTAGAAACCTCTGGGTATTAAGCACGTTATAAATAACCAATTATTATTATAGCCAATTATTGTATCTGGTGGTATTTACTGTGTGCAGTATTCCTGCATTCTACAGGAGGTATTTTACCTCATATCAGGTGGTATTTATTGTCTGCAGTATTTCTGCATTTTACAGGAGGTATGTCACCTCATATCAGGTGGTATTATCTGCATGTGGTATTCCTGCATTTTACAGGAGGTATGTCACCTCATATCAGGTGGTATTATCTGCATGTGGTAGTCCTGGATTGCACAGGAGGTATGTCACCTCATATCAGGTGGTTTTTTCTGCATGTGGTAGTCCTGGATTGCACAGGAGGTATGCCACCTCATATCAGGTGGTATTTATTGTCTGCAGTATTCCTGCATTGTACACGAGATGTTCGACCTCACAGCCAGGCGGTATTTACTGCACTGTACCTTGTATTTAAGGTACTCACCTCATAATCGGGTAGTATTTGCTGCATGTGCTAGTTCTACATTTTACAGGAAGTATTCTAGCTCGTTTCAGGCGGTATTTAGTGCCGGCAATATTCCTGCCTAGAGCATAGGGTATTTGACCTCCTAGCCAGGCGGTATTTACGGGCAGGCAGAGCCAACACTAGCCACCTAAAGTATTGCATTCCCCAATAAAAGAAGCCCTTTGGCAGGGCCACTTGCTGTTGAAGTCTGTCTGATGGGGAGGGGGAGGGGAATTTGCTGATTAGGTGGGCCTGCAGGATGCTCATGTATCCCGCAGGTGGCAGTCTATCGCCCCTGAAACACCGGCCGCTGGAGGCAGCGGAGTCCCTCGCCGGTGTCCACGCTCCTGGGGTGTACAGAGCGAAGCCGGGCATTCTGGCCCTGTTGACCTCTGCGTCGAGATATTTGGAAATGGGAAAAGGGGGTTGGGTTAGAGACTGAGACGCCCATATGTTATGAGAGATAACATGAACCCATCTGATTTAGAAAAATATATCCCTAGCCAATGTTCTGTGACCTTATAATGGTGTTGGGCCTGTACACACCTATTCTGTGACTTCAAATATACTTAGAACCCATGGTGGGGTACATTTTCTCAAGTGTTCTGCCTGCGGTGTTGTAAAAGCCAATGATACCCTCCTGCTGGGCAGGGCTAAAAAGGCAGAGCAAACTGGGTGAGGTCCTGCCAGGCTCATCTCCAGTCCCAGGTACTGGAAAGGCAACTCCCGGCTCTCTTAAGGTAGTGCTTGCGCTCTCCCAGGCACAGAGCACTGGGTGTTCTGCCTGAAGGGATCAGAGGGGATTCTAGCGTATTTGACTCACCTTTGGTAGCGATGGACGAACAATCGAGGTCCAGGCTTTGTACAAGCAAAGCCCATATGAATTTACACTGAATGAACACAGCACTTTATTTAGATAACTAGACGAATTTAAAGTAATCATGAAGCCTTTGAGTGGTCCGCAGCAGAATATACCACCCATTTAAGCCCGGAGGCCGAGTTAATGGTAGGGTACATCAAGGGCCATTAATAAGGTCTCCTAGCGCCCCCAACAGGCTATTATCACACAGCTTTCCTCTTAGAATAAACACAACATGTGAACAAAGATGCCTGGCATTGAAAATGAGAAACAGAGCCCCTGAAATCATTGAATGAGAACCCCCCCCCCCTTCAATATGGAGGCTGCGCTAATGTATGGAGTGGTGTGGGGGGAGTGAGAACGGCGCAGGGAGCCTGCCAGGCAACAAAACATAAGCTGCATTAAAAAAAACACGAATGTATTGGTGTGTAGAGGATTTGCGTTGGCTCAGTATTCTGGCAAATACCCTCAGTTAATGACCGCATTCCGAGCCATATGATTGGCTACTATGTGCTTCCCACATGGTTATTGGTATTGTAGAAGAAAACCAGAGTCTTCTACCTAGTGGCGTCACTAGAAATCAGTATTAGGGGGGACAAAACCAGGGGTCAAAAATACATGGTGGGGCGCGGTGGTGGCACACCAAATGAGGGTCAATTGGCCAAACTGCTTTAGGTATACCTATATTTTACCAATCTGGTTAAAAAACGCGACATTAAGCATGTCCAGAGTAGGATTAATGCAATAAGTGTTTTTTATGAAGTTAACATACATCCTAAAAAGTCAACTCCTGTTCAATGCCCTGTGCCCGCAGCAAGAGACTGCATTCTTTGAACCCAAGCAGACACCGCTCCCAGCGCAGCTTCACTTAATGTGTAGTTAGAGGAGGAATTTAGCAGAAGAGACATCACTTCCATCTCAGCTTTAATTAATAGCCAGTCAAAAATCACTCCTACCTCAGTTCCAAATAATGATAGCCAAGGACAGTCTGTTTAACAGGTGGAATATCCCATACAGGCGCCGAGTACAGGGGAGGAGAGGAGGTAACTGCTCCCTTGGTTCTCCAGCAGTGGTTGCAGGAATCTCACTCTGCCCCCCGCAGAATTGCTCACAGTTTTCAGTTTCTGGCTGTGCACCCAAGTGGCGGCTGGAGATTGTTTTTATTGGAGGGGCATAAAAAATGTCTCCCAAACATGCCAGTGTGACGTAACGTAGCAAGGGAGCCCGAACCAATTAAGAGGTGTTGGAGGGCTTCACACCCACAGAATCATTTTAAAATAGAGGCTTAAAATGATGCAAACATTGGGTAGAATGAGAAACAGTTTGCAATTGGTTTTATACGGCAAAGCATGAAAAGGTCCAATAGAGGCAAGCCGCCAACAGTGCAGAGGAGCATTTCGCCAACATGTTTTCATGATGCCCTTGCCCACTATATAGGCCAGTATAAAACAATGTTCACACTGGCTGCGCCCATACATTTCCATGCTGGCTGCACCACTATACAACAGTATTCCCAATTCAGCTCATAATCATTTATTTTTATTTATTTATTTTTACATTTGTAATACTCCTAAACCCAAAGGCATCCGGGCGCAGTTGCGGACCAGTTATCCATAACGTATGCTTGCACGTAGATCACAAAGTGATTGTTATTCCAGAGACTCGGGGGAGCTTCTCCAAGGACTTAGTGCTCCAAGAGGGGTCAGTGTGTTTAGTTGAAGAGCAACGTTTTTAGAGGTTTTCTGAACGCCAAGTGGGAACCATCAGCTCTTAGAGGAGGCGGTAGGCATTCCAGTGATGGGCAGATACTGCTGGAAAGCCGGCGCCCCCACTTCGGTTCTTTTGACTTTGGGTGGTATGATACGGTGAGCATGGGCTGACCTTACTGGTCTATAGGTGTTGGATCTGATAACTCTTTATGCCAGATACTCGGGGGCACTGTTCGGGAGACATTTGTGAATGATGGAAAGGACTTTGATCCTTTCCTGGGCGGGTAACCAGTGCGCCTCCTTTCTTGCTGATGAGATGTGCTCTTTTCTCAGAACCTTAAGGGCCGAGCGTAGGGCATTGTTTTGGATAACCTGCATTTTGCTAATGTTTTTTTTTAAGTGCCCGCAATTAGGGCATTACAGTAATCCAGTCTGGCTCCGGTGACCGCACGTGCGATGGTGAGGCAGCTACTCGGAGTGTGCCATTGTCTGGCTGCGTTGAGGAGCTTGGCCGTGTAGGCCGCTGAAAAGGCAATGGCATTGACTTATTTAGTGAGGCATAGCATGGCATCTGGGTGCACTCCTAAGGTTTTGACAGAGACTGGGATATTTATGCTGTCAATAGTGAAAGAATCATAGTTGGAGGAGAGCTTTTTTAGCATTGCCGGAGAGTCTACCATGAGGATCTCCGTTTTGTCATCGTTCAAGCAGAGATCATTAGAGGCCATCCAAGCCTGTATTGTTGAGTAGATTCTGTTGATTGATTGTGTGTCCTCTTCGTGGTTTCCTGACCGCGGGATGAAAATTTGTGTCATTGGCATAGTCGGTGTAGGCTATGCTGATGTTGTCAAGGATTTAAAAGAGTGGCTTAGTAAATATATTATATAAGGTTTGTGAGATGCAGGAGCCTTGTGGCACGGCACAAGGAATGGGTACAGAGGAGGCCGCTGGCCGATTCCAAGAAGACTCTCATAGATCTTCCTTCTAGGAAAGACGCTACCCACGTCGTGGCTTCATGGGAGAAGTTGGCTGCAGATGTACGGTGGTGGGAAAGGGTTTTGTGGTCCACAAGGTCAAAAGCAGCTGATAGATTAAGGAAGAGGAGGGCTGTCTTTCCTTCATCTCTAAAGATGTCCAGTTGATTTCTGAAATCCAACACTGCAGACTCTGTGCCGTGACCTGATCCGAAGCCAGATTGGCACTCTCCTAGGATTGGATTTGGTTGTAAGCTGCTCTGTCAAACATCTTTAAAAGTAATGGGACAGTGTTGATTGAGCGGTAGTTGTTTGGTACTGCGTTCCAGATTGGTGGGTACTATGTTGGCTGCGAACCTGGGGGGGGGGTGCAAATATTTATCACCCCCTTGATCAAGGTCGTACAAGGCAAGTAATCGCTCTGAGCCCTCGCTGAGGTTCAGGCTGGCGGGCTATCATCGATGTGGGAAGCACCCGAACTCGGGGGTGATTGCTATATTAACCTCTGGTACGATCAGCCATTACCTCCTCATGATGAAATATTTCCAGACAATTTTAGATATTCATGAATTTCATCAGATTATGAACGGCGTCCCCCCTGAGCAGGGCCGTACCCAATCCTCTTACTTCAGCTTGTAGCTCATGTCAAGTCGTTTAGGGGGACCACTGTTTTGTGCCTTTGCAAATTGCAGTGGCATCTCCCTTTTGTCGCCCATCTTCCCCTGCCAATGTTCTGTCGCATGGCCCAAAGTTCTGCCCAAGACCAGAGCAGAGCATTTCCTTAGCAGTCAACCCAAATCTGATTCATAAATACTGCAGGGTCGACATGTTATTCTCACCGTCTGGAGTGGCTTAAGAGCACCTGCTGTCTAGCACCTAGCAACCCCAAAAAATCTCTCATGCCCTTGCTGGGGGGTAGGTGGGAGAACCATGCAAACCTCAAACTTGAAGGCCAACAATTAGAGCGCTGATGGCGCCCCCTATATCTTTCTATGGATAGAACTACCTATAGACCAGCGCCTACTTGCTGCCATCTAGCCCTGCTCAAGGCTACATATATTTACTATAGCAGTCGAACTTCTGCCTGCGCTAACATGCAGATGGACGTTTTGTAGTTTTGAAGGTACTTTCCACTTTATCCTCAACCACCTTGGTACACACTTCTTTTCAAGAGCCAGTGGGTGCTTTGTCCATTTTCTTTGACAACAAAATAGAGTCTGTTTATGACACAATCCCTCAACATTATGTTCATTCTACACACCACATTGGTCCTCTTGACTTAGACTCTGTGTCCAGTAAAGGCCTGCTTGCAATGTCCTATCGTCTCAGAGGGAGAGGCAGCGTGTCTCCTTGTGTGCCATGGTGCTGAACACCCCAGGCCACGAATCGGTGGTACTGCACAACTCATGCAGTTCAGGCTTCGTTGCCTCTTGGTGGTGTTGTACACTGGAGGCCATGAATCGTGGCGAGCTTAGGTCCCTTTAGGAACGTGCATACAATGGATGGGTACACACAGAATAACCAAACCAACTCAGGAAGATGGCAAAGTACTGTTTTATTAATGATTATCTAAAACAGAGAGTTACAACGGACCTCAACGGGCAAACGCTCGATTTTTCTCAGCAATCTTTTCACAAAACCAAGGTTATATATCCAAAATACGTCAGATGTGATACGTAGGCAAATAATGAAAAACCTACTGGGTATCAGGATAGGCTTAAGGTGAAAATCTAAGTATATTATCTATAGGAACTAGGATTGTAATTGGCTGCCCACTGTCAGATGGACAACATATGCCTACCTCTAAAACATGTCATTTTCAGAAACATTAGACACACAGATTCTCATTGGTTTTCAAACTATAAGGTGCTTCGTTATATCGACCACTACAATTGGTTGGCACGCTTGTGCCATGTCTGGAATATTTGGTTCACTTAGCAGCACGTGCGCCCAGACCCAGGTTCAAGGAGATGGGCCTGACTCTACCGCCCCACCCAATTAGCCCAGCATCTCTCATCACCCATGCCTTCTGCCATGAAGATTGTCTTTGAACTTGGCCTTGCAAAGTATCCTTGCCTCTAAGAATACATGGGAGTGAGTCACTCACTATTATGTTCTAGGACTCCAAGTGAACTCTATTTTCATCCTTGGCTCACGTGACAGGAGACCATGATTTGGTCCTTATTGCAGGTTTTAAATGTGTTAAAGGTATTAAACTTGACCCTCTTAGTCTTCTTTCTCTGCACCTTAACAAGGGATGATTCATCCTTCACACGTTCGCTCCTTTTCAGAATAGATAGCTTACCATGGCTGCTTCAGTCTTGACTTCAAGTCAAACACCCTTGCAATGCGGCTCCACAATTCAGCTTATTCTTGCTTCAACATCGTTTTTCTTCTTACCTATTCATGGGGCCTGGCTTACAAAAATTCATAATACCGATGTCCAGCTTCTATACAATGGCGGCTTTGTCTGTATTATATTCATTGCATATGTCCAGCTTCTATAATAACTCCGTCTACTTGCGTTTCAGCATCTGTACCATTATTGAATGGTTCGTATTCAAAGGTTCTCTTGATTCTTTACTTCGTCATCAGTTGCTGTAGGATCCAGCCATCCTCTTCAGCCAGTTATCCTAAGACGTCTTTCATACTCTTATAACGTCACAGGCTTCTTTCTTTGCTCTTTTTTATATTCCTTCAGGGGGTTCCGCCTTCAAATTGTTGTCCCTTCGGGGATACCTTCGATAGGGCTGTCTCAATGGGTATCTTCTTTCGAACATACGTTGCGGTATTGGCACAACTGCTGGTGTCAAACACGGCACGATCCCAGGCTTCCAACCTATGGGAGGTAGGGGGGCGGGGTTTCCTGCAGAGGCTTGCAGCTGCTCTTTCACTGCAGGCACTATGCGTACGGATCTGCCACCTGTAGATCCCCAGAGATCTGGGACTACAACTCCCATGATCCCTCACCATTGACAAAGCTGGTTAGTGCTGATCGGTGTTGTAGTTCAAATCATGTGGGGAGTCCAAGTTTGCAGGCACCTATGGCATCATGTTGGTGCTTTACAAGCAAACCACGCGTCAGTATTACTGACCAGCGCTTGCACTTCAGGTTCCATAAATGTGTAGCGGTGCTGTGATCTGCAGACCATGAGTCGATAACACTGTGGCACATACACACTGGAGGCGCTGTCATGTCATGGTGTTGCTGCATTCTGTAAGCTGTTAGTCACTGGTACTGTGCAGCGCACACACGCCATGCGGCATCTCTTCTTGGTGCTATTGTACACTGCCAGTCATGGGTCAGTGGTGCTGTAGAACACTTGCACTGTAGTCTCCATCAGTTCGTGGCAGTGCTGCACACTGAAGGTCATGAGTCAGCATTCACATTGTCTCACGCCTCTCTCTATACTGTTGGGATGAGTTTACAGAGAGGCATTCTTAATATTCAACACACGTATGTGCAGGCATTATGCAACACCATCACTTCATGGTGGTTCGGAATTGCCCCGTCATGTCATGGTTGTGCTGTACACTGCAGGCCTGGAGTCTTTGGAACTGCACAGGACGTGCACTGCAGGTCCCATCATGTTATGGTTGTGCTGTACACTGCAGGCCTGGAGACTTTGGAACTGCACAGAACTTGCACTGCAGGCTCCCTTGTTTCACGGTGGTGCTGTACACTGCAGGCCATGAGACTGTGAAACTGCACAGAACTTGCACTGCAGGCCCCATCATGTCATGGTTGTGCTGTACACTGCAGGCCATGAGACTGTGGAACTGCACAAGACGTGCACTGCAGATCCCATCATGTTATGGTTGTGCTGTACATTGCAGGCCTGGAGACTTTGGAACTGCACAGAACTTGCACTGCAGGCCCCATCATGTCATGGTTGTGCTGTACACTGCAGGCCTGGAGACTTTGGAACTGCACAGAACTTGCACTGCAGGCTCCCTTGTTTCACGGTGGTGCTGTACGGTTTATAGTCATAATGTCGACAAAAAAATGTCGACAGACAAAAATATCGAAAAAATAATGTCGAAAATAATAATGTCGACATTCTATACTTTTAATGTAAAAAGTCATAATGTCGAAAAAAAAATGTCGACATTTTTTTTTCGACAATATGACTATAAACCCTTAACACTATCAACACCTCACCCAACACCCTCCTGCAACCCCCCCCACACCCCACACCACCACCCTCCCACCCCTCATATGCAACACATTCTAATTATTTATATATTTATTTATTTATTTTTTCAATAAATAAATAACCAACAAAAAGTATCATTTACTATGGGGGGGTCCCCCCCCAACCCCCCCTCACCCAACACCCCCCTGCCACCCCACCACACCCCCTAACCACCCTCTCACCCCTCATACTCAACACAATCTAATTATTTATTTATTTATTTATTTATTTTTTCAATAAATAAATAACCAAAAAGAGTCTAATTTACTATGGGGGGGGTCCCCCCCCCAACCCCCCCTCACCCAACACCCCCCTGACACCCCCCCACACCCCCCCCAACCACCCTCTCACCCTCATTCCCAACACATAGTAATTATATATTTATTTATTTATTTATTATTCAATAAATAAATAAACAAATAAATAAAAAGAATATCATTTACTATGGGGATGTCCCCCCCAACCCCTCTCACCCAATACCCCCTGCCACCCCCCACCCCTCATACTCAACACATACAACACAACAATAAATATATATTTATTTATTTATACAACATTTCGAAAAAATGTCGACATTAATGTAAAATGTCGACATTTTTGTATGTCGACATTATTGATTTTCGACATTAATTTGTCGACATTTTGACTGTCGACATTATTGATGTCGACATTATGACTGCACACCGTGCTGTACACTGCAGGCCATGAGACTGTGGAACTGCAAAGAACTTGCACTGCAGGCCCCATCATGTCATGGTTGTGCTGTACACTGCAGGCCTGGAGACTTTGGAACTGCACAGAACTTGCACTGCAGGCTCCCTTGTTTCACGGTGGTGCTGTACACTGCAGGCAATGAGACTGTGAAACTGCACAGAACTTACACTGCAGGCTCCATCATGTCATGGTTGTGCTGTACACTGCAGGCCATGAGACTGTGGAACTGCACAGAACTTGCACTGCAGGCTCCCTTGTTTCACGGTGGTTTTGTACACTGCAGGCCATGAGACTGTGAAACTGCACAGAACTTGCACTGCAGGCCCCATCATGTCATGGTTGTGCTGTACACTGCAGGCCATGAGACTGTGAAACTGCACAGAACTTGCACTGCAGGCCCCTTCATGTTATGGTTGTGCTGTACACTGCAGGCCAGGAGACTTTGGAACTGCACAGAACTTGCACTGCAGGCTCCCTTGTTTCACGGTGGTGCTGTACACTGCAGGCAATGAGACTGTGAAACTGCACAGAACTTACACTGCAGGCTCCATCATGTCATGGTTGTGCTGTACACTGCAGGCCATGAGACTGTGGAACTGCACAGAACTTGCACTGCAGGCTCCCTTGTTTCACGGTGGTTTTGTACACTGCAGGCCATGAGACTGTGAAACTGCACAGAACTTGCACTGCAGGCCCCATCATGTCATGGTTGTGCTGTACACTGCAGGCCATGTGACTGTGGAACTGCACAGAACTTGCACTGCAGGCCCCTTCATGTTATGGTTGTGCTGTACACTGCAGGCCAGGAGACTTTGGAACTGCACAGAACGTGCACTGCAGGCCCCCTTGTTTCACGGTGGTGCTGTACACTGCAGGCCATGAGACTGTGAAACTGCACAGAACTTGCACTGCAGGCCCCATCATGTCATGGTTGTGCTGTACACTGCAGGCCAGGAGGCTTTGGAACTGCACAGAACTTGCACTGCAGGCCCCCTTGTTTCACGGTGGTGCTGTACACTGCAGGCCATGAGACTGTGAAACTGCACAGAACTTGCACTGCAGGCCCCATCATGGCATGGTGGTGTTGTACACTGCAGGCCAGGAGACCGTGGAACTGCACTGAACTTGCACTGCAGGCCCCATCATGGCATTGTGGTTCTGTACACTGCAGGCCAGGAGACCGTGGAACTGCACTGAACTTGCACTGCAGGTCCCATCATGTCATGGTTGTGCTGTACACTGCAGGCCTGGAGTCTTTGGAACTGCACAGAACTTGTACTGCAGGCCCCATCATGTTATGGTTGTGCTGTATACTGCAGACCGGGAGACTTTGGAACTGCACAGAACTTGCACTGCAGGCTCCCTTGTTTCACGGTGGTGCTGTACACTGCAGGCCAGGAGACTTTGGAACGGCACAGAACTTGCACTGCAGGCTCCCTTGTTTCATGGTGGTGCTGTCCACTGCAGGCCAGGAGACTGTGGTACTGTGGAGTTGCAGGCAATCAGTCAGTGGCACCGTTCTGCACTTCCAGTGCACGCCCCATCACTTTGTGGTGGTGCTGTGCACTGAAGGGCAACATGCATAATTCAGTGATACTGCAAAGCACTTGGACTGCAGACGTCATCACTTAAGCGACGTGTTGTACACTACGAGCCACGTGCCTGCCAGCATTATCAATTCCGTTTGGGAGACTCCATTCCAGGTCTGGTTTTAACTTTGCATTCTGGGTCTTGGATGTCTCCATTATAAACCCAGGTGTACTAGTCCCGGAAAGTGAAGTTAGAACCAGGACTGGAGTCGCGTCTCACGAATGGCATGACAAAGTGTGGCCTATGTGAAGGCATTAGTTGTGGCACTCTGAAGCCCTTGCATGTTGTGACTGTGCTGCCAGGTAATGGTTTTTCAGGAATGTGTTATTTTTACAGAACTGGGAAATAGTCATTCTGTCTTTATTGGACCAATTCTTGACGGGTGCCCCGGGCCACGATGTTCCCAGATGAGGACTGGTGGTAAATGTGTGGCGGTAAGATAGTGGTCCTTAAAGCACTCTTTGGGGTATGAGGACTATTTGTACCAAATGCAACTCGAGCAAATGCAATGCCTGTTGGTTAAGGCCCGCCTGGGCATCCTGCCCTTGGCTGCCTTGGTGAACACGTGGCATCCTGCCCTTGCCTGCCTTGGTGAACACGTGGGCTACTGCCCTTGCTTGCCTTGGTGAACACGTGGCCTCCTGCCCTTGCCTGCCTTGGTGAACACGTGGCCTCCTGCCATTGGCTGCCTTGGTGAACACGTGGCCTCCTGCCCTTGCCTGCCTTGGTGAACACGTGGCCTCCTGCCCTTGGCTGCCTTGGTGAACACGTGGCCTCCTGCCCTTGCCTGCCTTGGTGAACACGTGGCATTCTGCCCTTGCCTGCCTTGGTGAACACGTGGCCTCCTGCCCTTGCCTGCCTTGGTGAACACGTGGCCTCCTGCCCTTGCCTGCCTTGGTGAACACGTGGCCTCCTGCCCTTGGCTGCCTTGGTGAACACGTGGCCTCCTGTTCTTGGCTACCTTGGTGAACACGTGGCCTCCTGCCCTTGGCTGCCTTGGTGAACACGTGGCCTCCTGCCCTTGCCTGCCTTGGTGAACACGTGGCCTCCTGCCCTTGGCTGCCTTGGTGAACACGTGGCCTCCTGGCCTCGTGGCAACACAATGTCATGTCCACTCGCCCACTCTGCTGCCATGCAACTGAGTGAAGACATGGTCCATTTCATTCTGCTCTGCCCAGAATCTATGTGATTACTCTGCCCAAATGACTGCAAACCCTAAAATGTCGACCTATTTTTATGTCGACCTCCTTTCCCCTCCCCCACCCATATATGTGCAGGGAGAGACCCCCGCAGCCTCCCCTATATGTATTAAATACTGTACCCATCCGCCCACATATATATGAGGTGTAAAGGGGGGGTCGATATTCTTTAAAAAAAAAGTCGTCATTTTGGGGTTTGCAGTAATTGTGGTCGCAGTAAATGTATAATCCCCTCTGCCCATACTATGGCGATGCGAGAGGATCTCTGAGGCCTCTCCTGATTGGCCGTAGGATGGATGTCTCTTTGTCTAGCAGCCCAAGACAAGGCTGTAGCTTTTGCAATGGGTTGGTATCTGCTGGAACTCGGAGAAGAAGATCCAGCTCCCGCGGACCACACATGGCCCCATGCCCCCCCCCCCCCACCCCCTGCGTGTCGGAGTTCCCCTGTGGTCACTGCCTCTACTGGTGTTAACTTGACACGTGTAAACGAGGGTCCGGTGCTTGATGAAGTTGACTGGCCCTCTTGGGGAAATTGATCTTTTTTTGCACTTTTTAAGAACCTTGGTTAACGATTCAAACTGCCCATTGTAAACCTAGATCTGCTCTATTGTGTTTTTTATGAGTTTTTATTCATTATCACTGGATTTTATCAATGTTCTGATGCTTTTACTGTCTTTTTACTAATGTGTATTGTATGTTTTGACTTTTATGTTTTTTTTTAACCAAAATAAAGTACAAAGGAACGAAGGCAAAAAACTGTAAATATTTCCTGGCATCTAAATTCTTGCATGTTTGTACACATTAGTTGGAAGGGAGCTAAAGAGGCAGGTGGTTGGGGACAGAATGTGGGCTCTGAATCTTGGGTTCTGGGATCCAGATGCTCTGTGTGCCAGCTGGCACATGCCTGAATAACGCCCTTCTTCTTTCCACCCCCTGCAGTGCCAGACAACATCGTGCTGAAGGTCCTCGCCCAACACCTCAGCAAACTGGAGTCGGCCACTAACGGGTGGGTTCTGCACGGTTTCCCATTGGACCTGGACCAGGCAGGCTTACTGGAAGATTCTGGCTTCGTGCCCAACAGGTGAGCTGGGGTTTTCACCTGTGAGCGTGCTGTACGGTTCACCCACTGTTCAAGCTGGGCACCCTCTCTTTGTGTGGCAATTGTTTCCTACCTGTATCTGTTGCTTTGGTCATGTCGTCCTTATGCCAATGATCTCTTGTGGGACGTGCTAAGTAACTGTGCCCCTGGTTTCCATGTGCCAGTGGCCTTTTACGTGGACTTGCTTAGAAACCGTCGCCGTGACTTCCATGCGGTTGTTATAATTCTTGGGCATATGTTCGATTACCTTTGACCTCCATATTAATTAATTAATTTTGTCATTTGTTATAGCACCTTTCACCATAATTATGGTCCCAACGCGCTGTCGCGCTGCGTCGCCTCTGCCATATGCTACCCCGCACATGTCAGTCTAAGATTCACTAAGAGAGATCAACTGCTTAGGACACCTCTTGCGTATCTGAGATTCTAGCCACATCTTTACCATAAACGCCAAGGTCTTTATAGAGCTCCTAATACTGTGTTGAGTTTGCTTCTGCGTGCCGCCACGTTTCACAGATAGCATCACGGGTGCACAGGGAGAGGAAGCGTTAATGCACAAGAAAGAAAAGGTGAACCAGTTTCTGTTGTAAGCTATATGTTAGAAAATTATATAGAATAAATGTACACGGTGCGATTACCCGGCGCCCTGGGCTATAGACCACAACGAACAGACAAGAGGCAGCGGCAAATACACTAACCTGTAGTGCACTCTATTGGGCTACTGAGCCTCAAAAAATGAATTGACATACATATCTCGGACAGGGTTGTCCAACTCCCTGATGGGTTTACAGGATATCCCTTATTAATATTCACATGGAGATACATTTAGAATCATTGTATGCAAATTTATCTCAAGAATATTAATGAGGGGTATCCTGAAAATCCCACATGGATCCGGCCCTCGAGGCCTGGAGTTTGATAACAACCCTGATTTAGAATCTTGAAGTATGAAAGGTTCCAAAGCTTTTGAGAAAATTTGATAAAAATCCAAGATTCCAAAGTTGAAATTCCAAATATTTATTCCAAATCTATTATCAGAGTTCAGAGAACACAAAACTTGAGGACTTGTCTGTTGACCGTGTCAATAATGTAATGCAAATCTGTAAAGCAATACGAAGTAATGTGTGATCTACCGAAGGGAATATCCAAAGAATTGTCAAATGAATGCAGACACTAAAAGTCATCATGTTTCGATCAAAGTGGCCCTCTTCAGCAGCAGAAGAAGTGTTCATGAAGCCAACTGTGTAACTGTATTGTAATATACAGAGCTGAGACCACCCGATGAATAGAATGAAAAGACTGCGGTAGCACTGGAAACAATATCTTAAGATGCAGAGCATAGAGCAGGCTAAGAATCCAGAATCCATAGGCAGGGTCCTGAGGATGGCGACCAATAACAGAGGGACTGGCCTTGCAGAAAACCCCCAACTGGGCACCCGTATCAGGGAGTCACCGTCTTAGTGGCAGGTGAGAGTGGGTGTTTTCTTGTTCTGCGTGGGAGCTGCTTTTTAAAATTGCCATCAAGTTTTAATCATAGGGAGGAGGAGATCTTTTCCAACAAAGGCCAAGGTGTGTATATATGACCTTTCTTATCTACAAGTTCAGCTATGTCCGTGTCTAATGTCCAGTGCTTATGCGTGATGTTATGGGGTTTGCAGTGGGAGTAGGGACAGCCTTGGTGAGGAGCCCCCCTGACTCCCTGCACAGTTCTTTAGAGCGTGTCTGGGTGTTAGCGTTGTGGTGGTTGTGTGGCACTGTCACTCAAGTTGTGTCAGTGAAGGGGATCGCGAAGGATATTAGACATCTGCTTTGCTTGAGACGAATAGTTTATTACCCAAAAGGATTAGCTCACCTCGCCACTATTTTGGCCCCACGTGATCTTGTCATTAACAGGGGCTGAAGCACCTGCACCTGTGCGCCCGGTCCCCAAAATGAAAGGGTGCCCCGCTCTCCAGCTCACAAGCTTCCAGACCCACGCCATGATCAGAGTATTGGTAATTAAAGGGTTAAATCACTAGCCTAAAGGAAAGTGAGCAGCTGAGAGTGCCGAGTTTGAGCCTCATCTCCAATGCTCTCTTCTGTTTTGTTTTTCATCCATTTATCAATGACACCAGTTAAGGACATGATTTCATGCAGCTGGACCAGTTAATTGACCAGACAAAAAAAACACAATAGTGGTCAGTCTTTCCCACGATGAATTTGTACTTTCCCCACAGCGTGTGAACCGTCGCCCCCAAAGTTAAATCCCCTCCCACATCTTGGCATCACTTCAGACAGAAAACAATGAGGAATTTGCACGACAGAACTTCAGCTCACATGACGATTGTTCTTGGAGCTCTCAAACGTGTGTATGGCATTCCAAGTGCTCCCACAAATGGTCCTTTACCCAAGTCTTATGTTGAGAAGCACTTATTTAATCCAGAGCTGTATCCAGGATTGTCTAAGAAGCGGGGCCTGAAGCTAACGTAGTTGTGCCCACCGCAGTGACGTTAACATCTGTAAATGCCCACACAGCACTGCTGAGTTGGCATTCACAGATTTTGGGTCGGCCGTGCCTGTTCAGGCCCTGCCCTGTCTACACCTCTGCCCCAATCCAACACTGTAATTGTAATTGTTTATTTGTAAAGCGCTTATACACAAGTGAGGTGCTTGAAAGCGCTTCAAAGCAGGAAGGGAACAAGGGATTACAGTCGTCATTCTTAGGCCTTGAAGATTCTGAAAGATCAAACATTAACCAGCATACTAGGCCAGAGGCAAATATACTAGTGTAAGTGTGAGACAAGGAGTGGGGAGAGAAGGGGAGAGAAGGAAAGCGACGTGCAGTACAATAAACTACAGTGCTAGGCCTGGCTAGGGAGGGGAGGCCAAGGGAGGATTGGACAGACAGACTTGTTAGGACTCAAGATTGTGCCAGTGAGCAGTGACAGGAAGTGCGAGGGAGGGGCAGGGGGGCAAGTGTGCCCAGTCCAGCAAGAGTCAGGGATAAGTGCAGAGTGGTTGCCCCTCTCCTGGAGCATGATGCAGCAGTGCTAAGCGAAGTGCAGAGGCCCGGAGGCAAGCGCAGGACTGGCGGGGGAACCTGGTCCCTGTAGATCTCTGGAGGTGCACCAGGCGACCAGTCATTGGGGAAGAGAAAGAAGGTGGGAAGCAGGAGAGAAGAGAAGGAGGTGAGCAGGAGAGAGGGAGAGATAAAGAGGAAGAGAAAAGGAAGGCCTTGCGTAGTTTCCGTAAATTAAGGAGGTCTGGTTCAACGTGGAGAGAGGCAGGGAGGCCGTTCCAGAGGGAGGCACCTGCAGAGGGTAAGGATCTACCCGCAAATCTTTGTTCAGAAAAACGGCTCCCCGCAGAGAGTTGGATGAGGCCGAGCGGAGGGCTCTAGAAGGAGAGTATTTGGGAAGAAAGCGTTGTAGATAGTCTGGGCCCCAGCCCCAGAAAGCCTTGTGGACTATGTAGAGGACTGTGTCGCGTGCATTTCCATATTAATGGGGGCAAGTGTTGATCCACAGCCTCGAAAGCCTCAGTACAAGCCATGAAGGCCTCTTTGCAACTGCAGGTGGCGTGGAGTCAGCAATGTCCCTAATGTCGGAGAGCGGGCACCTGCCTGTACAGAGCCCTGGTGCCAACAGTGAACATGTGTTGGACATGCATATGGGAACCAGTAGAGTCCCAAAAATCCCATCATTAGACATATCGCCTGCACGATCACTGCTGCTGCAGCGCCTGTGCCATAGAAACGCCGTAGCAGCAGTAATCACCCATTCCACGGACTGGAACGGATGATAACGGCCATTTAACTGGGGTCCCCGGTGCCGTTATCACCCGTTCCAGCTGCTGCAATGGATGATTATTGCTATTCGCACCCTGGGTTGCCAGTCCGGTAACCCGGGGTGCTAAGACCAGTTCTTTCAATGAACAGGTTGCTTCACGGCGTCCTATTCATTGAAAGAAAATACTTAAACAAGATGGCTGCCACAGAGCTGAAAGACGGGGCTCAGACCGGAGCCCCTCTTCCATTTCCACGGCGGCTAAGCAGGGAGACGGAGCAGGCAGCAGGTGCTGCCTCTGCAGTAAGCAGGCCGGGGAGGTGGGGGATTCAGAGGATAAGAAAATGGATGGAAAGGGAAGGTCGGGGGGTGGCGGTGTGGGGCGGCGGAAGCTGCAGTCAGGTTGCTTGGAACGCTGGCTTGGATCGTGGGATTCAGGCTGCGATCCAGGCACCCTGATTGATTGCTACCCCTACCCCTGGTGCTAATTTAAATTCATATTTTTCCTCACAGTGGCCACCTTTGGTCAAGCAAAGCTCTTTTACCCCATGTTAATTTGAGGGTCGCGATCAGCCGCAATGTGGGGACTTGGCATCTCTCCCTCTGTTTTCATTCCTCCTAGCGCATGTATTCTAGTATAGGTCTCGCACAAAATGGCGTGGCTCCTGCACAAAGGGCACACACTTGCTCACTACCAATGCTATGCTCATGAAGTGCACACACTCGCTCACTACCAATGCTATGCTCATGAAGTGCACACACTCGCTCACTACCAATGCTATGCTCAGGAAGTGCACACACTCGCTCACTACCAATGCTATGCTCATGAAGTGCACACACACGCCCACTACCAATGCTATGCTCAGGAAGTGCACACACACGCTCACTACCAATGCTATGCTCATGAAGTGCACACACTCGCTCACTACCAATGCTATGCTTAGGAAGTGCACACACTCGCTCACTGCACACACTCGCTCACTACCAACCAATGCTATGTTCAGGAAGTGCACACACTCGCTCACTACCAATGCTATGCTCAGGAAGTGCACACATGCGCTCACTACCAATGCTATGCTCAGGAAGTAGACACACGCGCTCACTACCAATGCTATGCTCAGGAAGTACACACACTCGCTCACTACCAATGCTATGCTTAGGAAGTGCACACACTCGCTCACTACCAATGCTATGCTCAGGAAGTGCACACACGCGCTCACTACCAATGCTATGCTCAGGAAGTGCACACACGCGCTCACTACCAATGCTATGCTTAGGAAGTGCACACACGCGCTCACTACCAATGCTATGCTCAGGAAGTGCACACACGCGCTCACTACCAATGCTATGCTCATGAAGTGCACACACTCGCTCACTACCAATGCTATGCTTAGGAAGTGCACACACTCGCTCACTGCACACACTCGCTCACTACCAACCAATGCTATGCTCAGGAAGTGCACACACTCGCTCACTACCAATGCTATGCGCATGAAGTGCACACACACGCTCACTACCAATGCTATGCTCATGAAGTGCACATACTCGCTCACTACCAATGCTATGCTCATGAAGTGCACACACTCGCTCACTACCAATGCTATGCTCATGAAGTGCACACACTCGCTCACTACCAATGCTATGCTTAGGAAGTGCACACACTCGCTCACTGCACACACTCGCTCACTACCAACCAATGCTATGCTCAGGAAGTGCACACACTCGCTCACTACCAATGCTATGCGCATGAAGTGCACACACTCGCTCACTACCAGTGCTATGCTCAGGAAGTGCACACACATGCTCACTACCAATGCTGTGCTCAGGAAGTGCGCACACTCCCTCACTACCAATGCTGTCCACACACACACTCACTATCAATGCTATGCTCAGGAAGTGCACACACTCGCTCACTACCAATGCTATGCTCATGAAGTGCACACACACGCTCACTACCAATGCTATGCTCATGAAGTGCACACACTCGCTCACTACCAATGCTATGCTTAGGAAGTGCACACACTCGCTCACTGCACACACTCGCTCACTACCAACCAATGCTATGCTCTGGAAGTGCACACACTCGCTCACTATCAATGCTATGCGCATGAAGTGCACACACTCGCTCACTACCAATGCTATGCTCAGGAAGTGCACACACGCGCTCACTACCAATGCTGTGCTCATGAAGTGCACACACACGCTCACTACCAATGCTATGCTTAGGAAGTGCACACACTCGCTCACTGCACACACTCGCTCACTACCAACCAATGCTATGCTCTGGAAGTGCACACACACGCTCACTACCAATGCTATGCGCATGAAGTGCACACACACGCTCACTGCACACACTCGCTCACTACCAACCAATGCTATGCTCTGGAAGTGCACACACTCGCTCACTACCAATGCTATGCTTAGGAAGTGCACACACTCGCTCACTGCACACACTCGCTCACTACCAACCAATGCTATTCTCAGGAAGTGCACACACTCGCTCACTACCAATGCTATGCTCATGAAGTGCACACACTCGCTCACTACCAATGCTATGCTTAGGAAGTGCACACACTCGCTCACTACCAACCAATGCTATGCTCAGGAAGTGCACACACTCGCTCACTACCAATGCTATGCGCATGAAGTGCACACACTCCCTCACTACCAATGCTATGCTCAGGAAGTGCACACACATGCTCACTACCAATGCTGTGCTCAGGAAGTGTGCACACTCGCTCACTACCAATGCTGTCCACACACACACTCACTATCAATGCTATGCTCAGGAAGTGCACACACTCGCTCACTACCAATGCTATGCTCATGAAGTGCACACACATGCTCACTACCAATGCTATGCTCTTGAAGTGCACACACTCGCTCACTACCAATGCTATGCTTAGGAAGTGCACACACTCGCTCACTGCGCACACTCGCTCACTACCAACCAATGCTATGCTCTGGAAGTGCACACACTCGCTCACTACCAACCAATGCTATGCTCAGGAAGTGCACACACTCGCTCACTACCAATGCTATGCGCATGAAGTGCACACACTCGCTCACTACCAATGCTATGCTCAGGAAGTGCACACACTCGCTCACTACCAATGCTATGCTCAGGAAGTGCACACACGCGCTCACTACCAATGCTGTGCTCATGAAGTGCACACACACGCTCACTACCAATGCTATGCTTAGGAAGTGCACACACTCGCTCACTGCACACACTCGCTCACTACCAACCAATGCTATGCTCAGGAAGTGCACACACTCGCTCACTACCAATGATATGCTCAGGAAGTGCACACACTCGCTCACTACCAATGCTGTGCTCAGGAAGTGCACACACACGCTCACTACCAATGCTATGCTCAGGAAGTGCACACACTCGCTCACTACCAATGCTATGCTCCTGAAGTGCACACACTCGCTCACTACCAACCAATGCTATGCTCAGGAAGTGCACACACTCGCTCACACACACGCTCACTACCAATGCTATGCTCATGAAGTGCACACACTCGCTCACTACCAATGCTATGCTCATGAAGTGCACACACTCGCTCACTACCAATGCTATGCTCATGAAGTGCTCACACTCGCTCACTACCAATGCTATGCTCATGAAGTGCACACACTCGCTCACTACCAATGCTATGCTTAGGAAGTGCACACACTCGCTCACTGCACACACTCGCTCACTACCAACCAATGCTATGCTCAGGAAGTGCACACACTTGTTCACTACCAATGCTATGCGCATGAAGTGCACACACTCGCTCACTACCAATGCTATGCTCAGGAAGTGCACACACATGCTCACTACCAATGCTGTGCTCAGGAAGTGTGCACACTCGCTCACTACCAATGCTGTCCACACACACACTCACTATCAATGCTATGCTCAGGAAGTGCACACACTCGCTCACTACCAATGCTATGCTCATGAAGTGCACACACACGCTCACTACCAATGCTATGCTCATGAAGTGCACACACTCGCTCACTACCAATGCTATGCTTAGGAAGTGCACACACTCGCTCACTGCACACACTCGCTCACTACCAACCAATGCTATGCTCTGGAAGTGCACACACTCGCTCACTACCAATGCTATGCTCAGGAAGTGCACACACGCGCTCACTACCAATGCTGTGCTCATGAAGTGCACACACACGCTCACTACCAATGCTATGCTTAGGAAGTGCACACACTCGCTCACTGCACACACTCGCTCACTACCAACCAATGCTATGCTCTGGAAGTGCACACACACGCTCACTACCAATGCTATGCGCATGAAGTGCACACACACGCTCACTGCACACACTCGCTCACTACCAACCAATGCTATGCTCTGGAAGTGCACACACTCGCTCACTACCAATGCTATGCTTAGGAAGTGCACACACTCGCTCACTGCACACACTCGCTCACTACCAACCAATGCTATGCTCAGGAAGTGCACACACTCGCTCACTACCAATGCTATGCGCATGAAGTGCACACACACGCTCACTACCAATGCTATGCTCATGAAGTGCACACACTCGCTCACTACCAATGCTACGCTCATGAAGTGCACACACTCGCTCACTACCAATGCTATGCTCATGAAGTGCTCACACTCGCTCACTACCAATGCTATGCTCATGAAGTGCACACACTCGCTCACTACCAATGCTATGCTTAGGAAGTGCACACACTCGCTCACTGCACACACTCGCTCACTACCAACCAATGCTATGCTCAGGAAGTGCACACACTTGTTCACTACCAATGCTATGCGCATGAAGTGCACACACTCGCTCACTACCAATGCTATGCTCAGGAAGTGCACACACATGCTCACTACCAATGCTCTGCTCAGGAAGTGCGCACACTCGCTCACTACCAATGCTGTCCACACACACACACTCACTATCAATGCTATGCTCAGGAAGTGCACACACTCGCTCACTACCAATGCTATGCTCAGGAAGTGCACACACATGCTCACTACCAATGCTGTGCTCAGGAAGTGTGCACACTCGCTCACTACCAATGCTGTCCACACACACACTCACTATCAATGCTATGCTCAGGAAGTGCACACACTCGCTCACTATCAATGCTATGCTCATGAAGTGCACACACACGCTCACTACCAATGCTATGCTCATGAAGTGCACACACTCGCTCACTACCAATGCTATGCTTAGGAAGTGCACACACTCGCTCACTGCACACACTCGCTCACTACCAACCAATGCTATGCTCTGGAAGTGCACACACTCGCTCACTACCAATGCTATGCGCATGAAGTGCACACACTCGCTCACTACCAATGCTATGCTCAGGAAGTGCACACACGCGCTCACTACCAATGCTGTGCTCATGAAGTGCACACACACGCTCACTACCAATGCTATGCTTAGGAAGTGCACACACTCGCTCACTGCACACACTCGCTCACTACCAACCAATGCTATGCTCTGGAAGTGCACACACACGCTCACTACCAATGCTATGCGCAGGAAGTGCACACACACGCTCACTGCACACACTCGCTCACTACCAACCAATGCTATGCTCTGGAAGTGCACACACTCGCTCACTACCAATGCTATGCTTAGGAAGTGCACACCCTCGCTCACTGCACACACTCGCTCACTACCAACCAATGCTATGCTCAGGAAGTGCACACACTCGCTCACTACCAATGCTATGCGCATGAAGTGCACACACACGCTCACTACCAATGCTATGCTCATGAAGTGCACACACTCGCTCACTACCAATGCTATGCTCATGAAGTGCACACACTCGCTCACTACCAATGCTATGCTCATGAAGTGCTCACAATCGCTCACTACCAATGCTATGCTCATGAAGTGCACACACTCGCTCACTACCAATGCTATGCTTAGGAAGTGCACACACTCGCTCACTGCACACACTCGCTCACTACCAACCAATGCTATGCTCAGGAAGTGCACACACTTGTTCACTACCAATGATATGCGCATGAAGTGCACACACTCGCTCACTACCAATGCTATGCTCAGGAAGTGCACACACATGCTCACTACCAATGCTTTGCTCAGGAAGTGCGCACACTCGCTCACTACCAATGCTGTCCACACACACACTCACTATCAATGCTATGCTCAGGAAGTGCACACACTCGCTCACTACCAATGCTATGCTCATGAAGTGCACACACACGCTCACTACCAATGCTATGCTCATGAAGTGCACACACTCGCTCACTACCAATGCTATGCTTAGGAAGTGCACACACTCGCTCACTGCACACACTCGCTCACTACCATCCAATGCTATGCTCTGGAAGTGCACACACTCGCTCACTACCAATGCTATGCGCATGAAGTGCACACACTCGCTCACTACCAATGCTATGCTCAGGAAGTGCACACACGCGCTCACTACCAATGCTGTGCTCATGAAGTGCACACACACGCTCACTACCAATGCTATGCTTAGGAAGTGCACACACTCGCTCACTGCACACACTCGCTCACTACCAACCAATGCTATGCTCTGGAAGTGCACACACACGCTCACTACCAATGCTATGCGCATGAAGTGCACACACACGCTCACTGCACACACTCGCTCACTACCAACCAATGCTATGCTCTGGAAGTTCACACACTCGCTCACTAACAATGCTATGCTTAGGAAGTGCACACACTCGCTCACTGCACACACTCGCTCACTACCAACCAATGCTATGCTCAGGAAGTGCACACACTCGCTCACTACCAATGCTATGCGCATGAAGTGCACACACTCGCTCACTACCAATGCTATGCTCAGGAAGTGCACACACATGCTCACTACCAATGCTGTGCTCAGGAAGTGCGCACACTCGCTCACTACCAATGCTGTGCACACACACACTCACTATCAATGCTATGCTCAGGAAGTGCACACACTCGCTCACTACCAATGCTATGCTCATGAAGTGCACACACACGCTCACTACCAATGCTATGCTCATGAAGTGCACACACTCGCTCACTACCAATGCTATGCTCAGGAAGTGCACACACTCGCTCACTACCAATGCTGTGCTCAGGAAGTGCACACACACGCTCACTACCAATGCTATGCTCAGGAAGTGCACACACTCGCTCACTACCAATGCTATGCTCCTGAAGTGCACACACACGCTCACTACCAATGCTATGCTCATGAAGTGCACACACTCGCTCACTACCAATGCTATGCTCAGGAAGTGCACACACTCGCTCACTACCAATGCTATGCTCCTGAAGTGCACACACACGCTCACTACCAATGCTATGCTCATGAAGTGCACACACTCGCTCACTACCAATGCTATGCTTAGGAAGTGCACACACTCGCTCACTGCACACACTCGCTCACTACCAACCAATGCTATGCTCAGGAAGTGCACACACTCGCTCACTACCAATGATATGCTCAGGAAGTGCACACACGCGCTCACTACCAATGCTATGCTCAGGAAGTAGACACACGCGCTCTCTGCCAATGCTATGCTCAGGAAATGCACACACTCGCTCACTACCAATGCTATGCTTAGGAAGTGCACACACTCGCTCACTACCAATGCTATGCTCTGGAAGTTCACACACTCGCTCACTAACAATGCTATGCTTAGGAAGTGCACACACTCGCTCACTGCACACACTCGCTCACTACCAACCAATGCTATGCTCAGGAAGTGCACACACTCACTCACTACCAATGCTATGCGCATGAAGTGCACACACTCGCTCACTACCAATGCTATGCTCAGGAAGTGCACACACATGCTCACTACCAATGCTGTGCTCAGGAAGTGCGCACACTCGCTCACTACCAATGCTGTGCACACACACACTCACTATCAATGCTATGCTCAGGAAGTGCACACACTCGCTCACTACCAATGCTATGCTCATGAAGTGCACACACACGCTCACTACCAATGCTATGCTCATGAAGTGCACACACTCGCTCACTACCAATGCTATGCTCAGGAAGTGCACACACTCGCTCACTACCAATGCTGTGCTCAGGAAGTGCACACACACGCTCACTACCAATGCTATGCTCAGGAAGTGCACACACTCGCTCACTACCAATGCTATGCTCCTGAAGTGCACACACACGCTCACTACCAATGCTATGCTCATGAAGTGCACACACTCGCTCACTACCAATGCTATGCTCAGGAAGTGCACACACTCGCTCACTACCAATGCTATGCTCCTGAAGTGCACACACACGCTCACTACCAATGCTATGCTCATGAAGTGCACACACTCGCTCACTACCAATGCTATGCTCATGAAATGCACACACTCGCTCACTACCAATGCTATGCTCAGGAAGTGCACACACTCGCTCACTACCAATGCTATGCTCATGAAGTGCACACACACGCCACCTACCAATGCTATGCTCAGGAAGTGCACACACTCGCTCACTACCAATGCTATGCTTAGGAAGTGCACACACTCGCTCACTGCACACACTCGCTCACTACCAACCAATGCTATGCTCAGGAAGTGCACACACTCGCTCACTACCAATGATATGCTCAGGAAGTGCACACACGCGCTCACTACCAATGCTATGCTCAGGAAGTAGACACACGCGCTCTCTGCCAATGCTATGCTCAGGAAATGCACACACTCGCTCACTACCAATGCTATGCTTAGGAAGTGCACACACTCGCTCACTACCAATGCTATGCTCAGGAAGTGCACACACGCGCTCACTACCAATGCTATGCTCAGGAAGTGCACACACGCGCTCACTACCAATGCTATGCTTAGGAAGTGCACACACTCTCTCACTACCAATGCTATGCTCAGGAAGTGCACACACACGCTCACTACCAATGCTATGCTCAGGAAGTGCACACACGCGCTCACTACCAATGCTATGCTCATGAAGTGCACACACTCGCTCACTGCCAATGCTATGCTTAGGAAGTGCACACACTCGCTCACTGCACACACTCGCTCACTACCAACCAATGCTATGCTCAGGAAGTGCACACACTCGCTCACTACCAATGCTATGCGCATGAAGTGCACACACACGCTCACTACCAATGCTATGCTCATGAAGTGCACACATTTGCTCACTACCAATGCTATGCTCATGAAGTGCACACACGCTCGCTCACTACCAATGCTATGCTCATGAAGTGCACACACTCACTCACTACCAATGCTATGCTTAGGAAGTGCACACACTCGCTCACTGCACACACTCGCTCACTACCAACCAATGCTATGCTCAGGAAGTTCACACACTCGCTCACTACCAATGCTATGCGCATGAAGTGCACACACTCGCTCACTACCAATGTTATGCTCAGGAAGTGCACACACATGCTCACTACCAATGCTGTGCTCAGGAAGTGCGCACACTCGCTCACTACCAATGCTGTGCACACACACACTCACTATCAATGCTATGCTCAGGAAGTGCACACACTCGCTCACTACCAATGCTATGCTCATGAAGTGCACACACACGCTCACTACCAATGCTATGCTCATGAAGTGTACACACTCGCTCACTACCAATGCTATGCTTAGGAAGTGCACACACTCGCTCACTGCACACACTCGCTCACTACCAACCAATGCTATGCTCTGGAAGTGCACACACTCGCTCACTACCAATGCTATGCGCATGAAGTGCACACACTCGCTCACTACCAATGCTATGCTCAGGAAGTGCACACACGCGCTCACTACCAATGCTGTGCTCATGAAGTGCACACACACGCTCACTACCAATGCTATGCTTAGGAAGTGCACACACTCGCTCACTGCACACACTCGCTCACTTCCAACCAATGCTATGCTCTGGAAGTGCACACACTCGCTCACTACCAATGCTATGCGCATGAAGTGCACACACACGCTCAATGCACACACTCGCTCACTACCAACCAATGCTATGCTCTGGAAGTGCACACACTCGCTCACTACCAATGCTATGCTTAGGAAGTGAACACTCGCTCACTGCACACACTCGCTCACTACCAACCAATGCTATGCTCAGAAAGTGCACACACTCGCTCACTACCAATGCTATGCGCATGAAGTGCACACACTCGCTCACTACCAATGCTATGATCAGGAAGTGCACACACATGCTCACTACCAATGCTGTGCTCAGGAAGTGCGCACACTCGCTCACTACCAATGCTGTGCACACACACACTCACTATCAATGCTATGCTCAGGAAGTGCACACACTCGCTCACTACCAATGCTATGCTCTTGAAGTGCACACACACGCTCACTACCAATGCTATGCTCATGAAGTGCACACACTCGCTCACTACCAATGCTATGCTCAGAAAGTGCACACACTTGCTCACTACCAATGCTGTGCTCAGGTGCACACACACGCTCACTACCAATGCTATGCTCAGGAAGTGCACACACTCGCTCACTACCAATGCTATGCTCCTGAAGTGCACACACACGCTCACTACCAATGCTATGCTCATGAAGTGCACACACTCGCTCACTACCAATGCTGTGCTCAGGAAGTGCACACACACGCTCACTACCAATGCTATGCTCAGGAAGTGCACACACGCGCTCACTACCAATGCTGTGCTCATGAAGTGCACACACACGTTCACTACCATTGCTGTGCTCAGGAAGTGCACACACACGCTCACTATCAATGCTATGCTCATGAAGTGCGCACACACAGTGTACACACACTCGCTCACTACCAATGCTAAGCACAGCATGCCACTATGAGCTCATCACTATGCTAGGGAACGCATCGAGGACAGTGGCTAATGTGTCAGGCTGTGTATGGCTGAAACCATGTACAACAGTAGCACGCTTTGCCTCCAGTGGGACCCCATGAAGGGTGTGGAGAGGGCAGATAGTTTGCTGTTAAGACCATCAGTGATAGGGACTCGATACTAAATGTGTTGGAGGCTGCTGCGGAGGCAAATGGTCTTGAATCACTGCAAAGGGTGCTTCTGGTGTGGGGCGATAGCACAAATGTCCCGGGAGGATAGCTCAGCGGCAACGTGCTCACCTTGGAAGCAAGACGACACGAAGCAACACAGGTTCGATCCCCGGGTCTGCGCCTAGAAACCGCTTGTTATTAAGTGTGTTATAAATACGCGACGAAGAGACATTTTTCTGTAACAGCGCCTCGATGCCCCTGGGCTGTGCGAGCGCTTTAAAAATGCAAATAAGTCAATTGCAAAAACTGCACCCAAAGGTGGGGGAAGAGGTGAGGCAGATCTGGAGCTTTCCAAAATGTTCGTGGACAGTTGGCCTTGGAAGCGGCCGTTCTGCTCAGCCGCGTCATTTCCTACAGAACTTTTGCAGCTTGCAACTGTAGCTTTGCTCTGGCACGGCCAACATAGTATCCAACAGCCAGTGCTTAAAGTACAGTGCTCTAACAAGAGGGCTTGCACTGAATACTGGGTGTGGCCCAAATAGTGATGGGCGTTGCCTAAACCGGGCAATGCCCTGCCCAGACAAAACACCATGAGACATTTCAAACATGTACAACATTTACTTTGGGCCACTCAGCATGGTTCTCTGGCGGTATTCTTTGCATCCAGTCTGCATGTTGTAAATTAATTGCTCTGGTGTTTGTAAATGAATCACTCTCCAGCTCTGTATATAAACAGTTTGATCAATGAGAATTATCATCATTCTGTAAATAAATCACCTATGAGAAGGGGACAAATAGCACCAATGAGGGTTCCTGATGAACAGTTTGATCATTGAGAATTATCATCATTCTGTAAATAAATCACCTATGAGAAGGGAACAAATAGCACCAATGAGGGTTCCTGACGATTTGCATAAAATCAAAAACGATTTTGGCACCGTAACAATGACCATAGAATTATATATTTGAAATAGGTCTGTGCTAGTGTTTGAAGCATGAAACCCTTTTGAGCATGTAATGCACACGGCTCTGCTAATTTCATTTGCCACAACACTCGCCCTGTATGTAATATCTTTGCAAATCGTAAGGCAAATATAATTAGTTGGACACTGTTTTCTCATGATTGTGAGGTTTGGGCTGCTCCGTTTGATCGGGGGGCAAAGTCTCCTTTCCCTCAATCCTTCATAGTGCTTGAAAATCAATCACAGTCCCCTGGCTTGCTGCAAGTCTCCTGAAGCACGCTTTCAGACTAAGACACGCGTGCACAGAAGAAATCGCTTGGGCTGCTTATGGGTGATGGGGGGGGGATCTCCCACTGCGATGCTCCATTCAGCCAGCCCCAGCTCACTTGAAGCCCCACTGCGGCCCTGGTCAAACGGTGGTCCCCTAGTTCTGGGCCCCTGGGGCATCCCAGATTCCAATGTACCTCGACAGCGTCCACGAGCCGCAGAATGCTTTGGTTCTGAAGGGGCCAGTGGATCCAGTAGCAGCAGCTGGAGGACAAGGCTCTGGGCGTGGGCGCTCTGCTTGACCAATGATGGGCCAATCGCCACCAGTCGCGATAAAATCATTGGGGGTGCCAAATCCTTCCTTTTTAATGCGCAGAGTATGTCCTAAAGGGCATACTCTGCTGACCACAACAAAGGCGGGTATCCAGCAAGCATAGGGGCATAGAGTTTCCATCGAAAAAACGAAATTTGCCCACTCAAGTAGCCAAAGTCTACAGCCACCACTAACCTTTCCCAAAGCGAATGGAATGTTTTCTGCACCATAGTTGCTCAAAAGAGAATTCGTCTAACTTTTTTGGAAGAATCTGATCGCAAATGTATGTGGGAGAGTGGGTTTCGGTAATAAAAATGGGAGTGAGCGACCAAGGGGGTAGGAGGTCTCCCCTGCATACATTTGCGATAAAATGTCCATAACAAAAAAAGAGAATTCAATGAAATCTCCCTCCACCAAATAACACAGAAACTTTCCCAAAGAGTACCTCGCCCACATAATGTTCACCTTCACGTCCTCTCACGCGGCAGGGCACCGAGCGTAAGATGGCTGCCTGACCGCGAACTCTGCTCTCTGAAACAGAGAAGGCAGTGGTGATGGAGCACGAGGCTCTACCCTGCCCTAATCCTCACTCCATCTCTACAATGAAGGGTGCAGGGCAGAGGCAAATAGTGAAAGGCGGCCAGTCCTGGATCTGCCCCGGAAGTCTGTGCAGCCTGTAAGGACCAGACGCGTCAAGCCGGGGGGGCCCACAAACCCTCTCAACCATGATAGCCGAACAAGAAGTCATCAATGCCACCTCAAGTCCCTTATTGGCCATATGCTACAAGTCATGAAAAGAGATGCCCTCACCGCCCCCAGTGCTACCTTGTCCCACCATTAGCAACCCTAGTCATATCATGGTCCGCCGTTCTCACCGCAATACTACGAGGGCCCACCATTATGGCATCATGGCCCCCTGTTACTACACCTAGAACTACCATGCTCGACCATTTTCTCCCCCAACACTACCATGACCTTCACCCACAGTGATGCCTTAGTATGCCATCCAAACTAGTGCCACCATGGCCTACTCTTATCTGCCCCAGTACTACCATGGTTTACCATTACTACTTCTATTACTACCATGGTATACTGTTATCTGCCCCAGTACTACCATGGTTTACCGTTACTACTCCTATTACTACCATGGTATACTCTTATCTGCCCCAGTAATACCATGGCTTACCATTGCTACTCCTATTACTACCATGGTCTTCTCTTATCTGCCCCAGTACTACTATGGTTTACCGTTACTACTCCTATTACTAAAATGGTATACTGTTATCTGCCCAGTAATACCATGGTTTACCATTGCTACTCCTATTACTACCATGTTATACTGTTATCTTCCTCAGTACTACCATGGTTTACCATTACTACCATGGTATACTGTTATCTGCCTAGTAATACCATGGTTTACCATTGCTACTCCTATTACTACCATGGTATACTGTTATCTGCCCCAGTACTACCATGGTTTACCGTTACTACTCCTATTACTACCATGGTATACTCTTATCTGCCCCAGTAATACCATGGCTTACCATTGCTACTCCTATTACTACCATGGTCTTCTCTTATCTGCCCCAGTACTACTATGGTTTACCGTTACTACTCCTATTACTAAAATGGTATACTGTTATCTGCCCAGTAATACCATGGTTTACCATTGCTACTCCTATTACTACCATGTTATACTGTTATCTTTCTCAGTACTACCATGGTTTCCCATTACTACCATGGTATACTGTTATCTGCCTAGTAATACCATGGTTTACCATTGCTACTCCTATTACTACCATGGTATACTGTTATCTGCCCCAGTACTACCATGGTTTACCGTTACTACTCCTATTACTACCATGGTATACTGTTATCTGCCCAGTAATACCATGGTTTACCATTGCTACTCCTATTACTACCATGTTATACTGTTATCTTCCTCAGTACTACCGTGGTTTACCATTACTACCATGGTATACTGTTATCTGCCTAGTAATACCATGGTTTACCATTGCTACTCCTATTACTACCATGGTATACTGTTATCTGCCCCGGTAATTGATTGATTGATTTATTTTATTTATAGAGTGCTTTACACCAAGGCGCTGAGTAATACCATGGCCTACTGTTATCTGCCCAGTAATACCATGGTTTACCACTACTCCCTTCTCCCTTTCCATGGTGGCCGGGGAAGAAAGGAAAGGAAAGTAACTTGGGACTCAGCGCTCTGAACGGAACGCTTCAGGTGAGTCTTTCCCAGCCAGGTAACGACCCGGCGAGGGCCAATCAGATCATTTGTAACAATCTCATTGTCCCTCAACGGGTACTAATTGTAATAAAGGAGGAGGGCTCCAAAGCCTTGGATTCCTCAGTCGCCGCATCCAGCTGTAGCACCTGCTGAGATGGGCTGGCTCACAAGTCATTACTATTTGCAGTTGAAGAATCGGTGCCCCAACTCCTGTCTGTGCCTACTGTCCCCCAACTCCTGTCTGTGCCTACTGTCCCCCAACTCCTATCTGTGCCTACTGTCCCCCGATCACTAACAAAGATTTGTAAAATCCCCCAATAACACTACAGATTGGAATGAGCCACGATAGCACAGTATAGGCTACCCCGGCTATGGCTCGCATTATGGCCTACAATCAAAGGAAGCGTTAGTGCACACCTCTTTCAACAAAATTGTACACGTAAATTCACAAAATGTCAAGGAGTTCTAGGTGCAGGGGGGGAACCTATGACCCTGACACAAAGTCACATGAAATACTGAGAACAAGTGAGGTCCAAAGGTCGGAGCCCCCGTCCCCTGCACACTTTATAATGCTGGGAAGCAGAAGTTCACCATGCTGTAAAGCAAGATAACATACATACATAGATACACAACAGAGTGACAAAACTAAATCTGATTATTTAATAACATCAGTATCTTCTCAAGAGTTAACAGTCCGGAAGAAGCTGACGCGTTTCAGGGAAGAAATTCCCTTCTTCAAGAGCAATTCAGACGGGAAAAGAAACAACGGAAACAATCTTGTAGGGTCTGTGTACATTACATAATGATCAATTAAATATGTTCCTATTTTGCCCCAGGGCCCATGACAGTCTAAGAGCTTCTCCACATGCGATTCCTATTCCATGTGTTTATATCACCATTGGCAACATTCCATGGATAACTGTGAGCCAACTGGATGCGACAAGGTGGTCAAGCAAAGGATAGTGGTGATGTAGCAATAGCCTAAACACTAGAGGAAAGGTCACCCTAGTGTGACCTGCTCAAGCCTTGTAGGTGGTGAGTAGTTAAGAATGTTCGATCAAACGGAAGCATCCCGTGCCTACCTGGCCGATCACAAACCAAATCGAGAGGCTAAAATGAGAAGAAATATATCCAAGAGCGGAGTCCTATAAACCATCCAGATAAAAACATTAAACAGAACAGTCAGGGAATCGAATGTCTAAATGGTCTCCAAGCTACGATTATTCAGGAGCAGAGAGCTACGGACCTGGTCTACTTCACCATAGGAGGCCACGAGGAGGCCTGGACCCCCGTGTCTTGCAATACAATTTCTTTTCCATCTTGAAATACCCAGAGTGAAAGCCACGGAAGGGGTGAAAGGAGTCATGAAAGCAGCTAGAAAAGAAGGCCAGGTTCCACTGTAGCCAAGACCGACCAAATGGCAGAGCTTGGCCCGCCCCCACCTCAAACTCTAGACGCCAGGATAGACATTTGGGAAAAAGGAAAGGGGACGTTTTAGATGCTTTCATTCAGCCACAGATGAGTCCAATCAGAGAAGAAACATAGCCAACAAAAAATTTGAGGGAAGAGTTAGACAGAAAAATCAGATGTTCTGCTTGTCCAACAAGAAAAGCCATCACTTATTCATCTGCATCAACTCTGATGCCTTTCTCATCTCAACATAAGAGGAATAACTCAAGAGACCTTCTCACCCAGTCCTCTCCTCCAACTGACACACCATTACCAACACTGCAACTCAAAACTCCAATAGAAAAATCACAAACTCAACCATGATCACCATATCTCTTGGGGTGTCCACCACACAGAACATGAAACAGATCGCCCACCTGTATTGTACTGGTGCCGGAAGCCCACTGAATGCTCCCCCAGGATTCCATGCTAACTATCCCAATGGGTACATGGAAAAAGACAAAAGGGATATGTGGGAAAAACAGACCACGTGAAGGATCGTCGCAACATCATCGTTCTCAAAGTCCCAGAAGTCCCCAAAGCCGGAGCCTGGGAAGCCCCACAGGATATAACCTCATGACTGAGAGAGAAGGAAGAACCAGAAGTGCTCCAGGCCAAAGACCTAATAAGATTAAAAAGAATTCAGACCCTGGAATGGGGGAAAGAAAGAGACCTATATAGACCTCCCCTGGGAATAAGGACAACATCCACCCACCTTTCAGGGGGACTGCAAACTGGTTTTTGATCCACATCCGTAGGGAGAAATAATACAATCCTCAGCTAAGCCCCCCGCGCATCCCTAACTATAGGAGAACCTGGCAATATTCAACATAACCCCATCCTGCCCACAACTGCATGCCCACTTACTCTGAAGGCCCCCACCCCAGCCCGTGACTTTACACCCAGTGCCAAGCACCGGCCTCTGTATCTGCAGATTCTTAGTCTTGGTTGCACTTTAAATATAGTCATCCTCCTATGTTTTAGGTGTGTTTCATATATTTTCTGCACAATAAGTCCATTCTTTTTTTTTTGTTACCAGGTGCAGAAAACATTTGACAGCAAAAGTGTGCTAAATAAATAATAAAGGATGAAAACTATGTGTGTGGTGTTGAGAACTACAACTTGACAGCGAGTTGGCTGAAGGATTTCCTGATACCCCGGCAAACTCATGATGGGTCATCCTGGGGTTCTTCTGATGTCATGGGATGTCATGGGATTTTCTGTTACCCTGGAGTTCTTAGGATGTCATATGGTTGTATTCAGTTAGTCCTCTGATCACACCAGGTAAAAATCGTAGTCAAAATAAGAGCACAAACCGGGCAAGAAGTAACCCTGTTTATTACAGCCGGCAAAGAATAAAAAGTAAACAGAACAGTGGACTGGAACTGGTTGATGAGAGCTAACAACTGGGCGCACAGCGAACATCCGTTTTATAGGATGAGTACAATAGTCCAAGCATTTGAAGCTGTTACGGTCAGAATGACCATATTTTCCAATGTTCCCAGGACGGTCATTGGATGTGTTATTTCACATCATTAGTGCTGTGCGTATGTTAATAAAACGTGATGGGAGCAAAGAGGTCCAGATTATTCCAACACATCCCTCAAATGTGTCGCCAAAACTATTCTCACCCCCGTTCAGGAACAGTTATTAATTAGTAATATAACATTTGTGCTGACCGCTGAGGCTTTATAACTCTGCCATTGGTCAGCACTATTGTGGAAAAGACGCAAGACACCCTGCTTCTGGTGGGAAGGGAGACAGTCACACGTTCCTATCCGAATATTGGCATTCGCAGAGCTTGTAGTGGATACTCTGAAGGCTTGTACTCCGAGACTCCCGGCCAGCCCATAGAGCCGAGGTTTGCTCAGAAGTACTTTAAGATGAGATAGCTGCACCCTTGAGATGGATGGGGGTGCAGATTTATTACTCCAACACCAATCAATAAGGACAACTCAATGGTTTGGCAAAGGGAGTCTGTTTATTGACAAGTACAGAAAACGGGGAGTTATGGAATCAGCAGTGATGCAATCGTCCTTCTCGCTTCAACTCCAACAAACCTCATACAAGTTGTAACATTTATACTCAAAAATCGTCATCATTGACGTGTAACACTCAAAAGTTAACATGCATTTCTATTAGTTAGGAAAAGGTAACTTTACTATAGGTACTATATCTGTATATGGTAACGGAGTGATGGGATTGGGTAAACACTGTCAGGTGGATGTCTAAGCCCTTCCTTCAAAAATGACTACTGTAGACGTCACTAAAAGTATGACGTCTCATTGGTTCTACTAACTATAGGACCCTAGATTATTTGTTCCATTGTGATTGGGTTGGCACGAACCCCATGCATACTTTTCCACTTCGCTTAGCAGCATGCACAATGGTCGGCCAGGTGTGGGGTGCCCCTTAGATACCTGGCCTTCCTCTGATTATGGTTACATTCAATCATCACTTTAGTAGCCATGTGTCAATTAGTTCACTGTGGTTGGCCTCGAAACTGCATCTTCTGTCTGGAAAAGTTCTGATATCTCGCCTGGTCAAGTGCCAAGCATAGGTCTGAACCCTCGCTTCTTCTTGCTGGGCTGGTCACGTGATTCCTACACCGTGAATTTGTCTCTTTTCTCTCAATTTGTGTATTTGATTCTCATTTAGCCCGCCACCTGCCTACGTCTTCTTATCTCAACCTTTCAGAGGCAGGAGAGTATGTTCTTAGTTTCAATTATATGTAGCTACTGTTCGCCTCGTCTATTGGTATGACCTTGGCTTCCCAGGCACGAGTTGCCTCTGCCAAGTTTCGATTCAGCCGTCTCTTCTCATTTTGCTAAATATGAATCTTTCTCATTTGGCCTTTAGTAACCTGGGTTGATTCTGCTTCTTGTGCAAAGTAGAAATACACTTATAATACTGTGCTTCGTTTTGAGGTAGATTATATATAATGGTGCTTGCCGCACTATTCTTCTACTAAGCATAGCAAGCCGCACTGTTTTCTTAGCTTTCTTGCGGTTCCAAGCATATTTACAGGTGTAAACTGGTTGAATGTCTTCATCTTGCTTACAGCTTTAAACTTCTTTGCATTTCGACATCACCGTTTCACTTTAAGTTCACGATATCCTTATTCATGGCGTTTTGTCTCTTTGCATCATTCTCGGGTCGTCAGTTCTTCTATCTGCAAGTCAGTCCGGGTCGTTGTAACATCACCATTCGTCTTCCATTAAGACCTTTTTGGTTTCTTGCGGGACTGTACTTAGGCAATCTTCATTCCGTTTCATTTGTTGGTAGGGTTTTCTTAATGGATACCTTACTGTCCATGGTTTTCTTGGTATTGGTACTTCAATAGGTGCTGTTCTTCTGATAGGCACTGGGCAGAGCCCTACTGTGGCTCTCTGCTGGTTTATTTGCTCATCATACGTCACATATTTTGGTTTGAACGTTCCTGGTACTTCAAAATGGGTGACTGGAGTGCAGGCTTTATTTGGGACCTCCTCTACACTCCCCCCTCTGGGCGATTCATCAACCACTTTCACTTCCGTCTTTGGATTCATCTTACTCGGTTCTTTTGTATTCATCTTTACTCCATCGCCTGGGTTCATTCCTTCTTCGTCTTCTGGATCTATACATGATGGTTTGAAGAAGTGTCTCTTTGGAGTCCATATCTTTATTACTCCTTTCAGGCTTCCTGCAGTCCTTACATATTTGTCTTTATTCCATGTCATTAGTTGACATTGTCCATTTGGGCTGCAGTAAACCCATCTTCCCACATAGTTTCGATATTTCCTGGGGTAGAGAAACTGTGTTCCCTCTGGTGCGTGAATTCTGACCTTCACAAAGTCTCATATTTCTTCATCAGTCAGGACTTTAGGCTTCCATCTTGGCTTGACATCACTCATGATCTTCATCCCTATGGCATTTTTCGAAGTCTTCTGGCATTGAGAGATTACTATCTTGATAACAAAAAATCCTAGTAATATCATCACTGGCAGGGCTCCCAGGAACTTGCATGCATCTGTCATCCATTGTGGGACCCATGAGAATAGTGATCCAAACCAGCTGTCATCATCCACTTCGTCAGTTTCATCAATCATCTGGTTCTGCAGTTTTGTCAGCATACCTATGGCTTCTGTTAAAGGTCCATTTTCCTCATCGTGAGAAGGTATAAATGTGCAACATGATTCTCTGTTTTTTGCACAAACTCCTCCATCCATAGCTGTGATCATGTCAAGCACATATCTGTTCTGGAGCGTCATCAGTCGGATGGCTCTTAACTCTTCCTTGATCGCATTGAATCCTTTTATTGTCATGTTGGTCTGCAGTAACTCCCAGCTGGTTATCTGCAACCATTTAGTATTTGCTCCAATTTGGAATCTTGGCATGATGATTGTTGTGAACACTGATGAGGTGAGGCTGAACAGGCTTTGTTCATATGGGATTGCATGAAAGGCTTCTTCTGATTTGGCAGAGAAGTAATTCTCTCTCTTCGTCTGAGTTAGCAGGTCCACAGATCTCCTTTTCCTTAGGTGAGCATCTGCTTTCAGGAAACTGTCAATGTTCAGGTCACTTTTCGGGATCACCAATGCTGGAACGTGGACGTTCACTATTGTGCATATACCACCCCAATTTTTTGGCAGTCTGATGTAGGCATAAAAAACTCGTCCACAGTTCTGGTTCTCTCCCATTTTTCTTGTGCCATTATTCCTGAAGCAGAATTTTGGGTTTTCTAGTGGCACTATCTGCAAGGGTCCTCCTCTCTCTTCGACCCATGTCAGTAGTTTTGCAAGCCTTGGCCATAATGGCTGCATCCATTCTGTACGATGTCGATGGTGCCTTGGTAACGACCAGTGACCATCCAGGCTCTACATATTACTACTCCTTTCTCCCATCCGTCTGGTGAAAGCACTGTTCCCCAAATCTGGCCTCTGTTCTTCCAACTTTGTGCCTCTTCTGGAGTTTTTCCTTGGACATTTAGCTTCGGGTTCACTTCCCATCTGATTTCTGCTCCTTTAACTCCAGGCTTCTCGTACCGGATTACATGGTTCCTAGTATGAGCTCTGTTTCTTGTCTTAATGTCTTGAACATAATAATCTTCATCGGGATAGGCTGTTTCGGTTGCCCATATTAGGGAAGCATCACGGCCCATGAACTGGCCTCTCGTTTTGCACATGGCTACGTGTGACAGACAGTGTGCTGTCTGGACATCGATTTCTACAGCTACGAAGATCTTGGACTTCCCCATGCTCTATGGTAGGAGTGCACAAACAAAGCATTCCCTTTCTGAATTTCGTCTTTCAACTTCTTTCATGTGCTGGTACCAAATGTTGTTTCCCAAATGTGCTGTGCTGTCTAGGTAATCGTTTAGTTTGTTGTCATCTCCGTGCATACTCCTCTTGATTCTTAAGGTTTTCATGTAGTTTGCTATTACTACATCCCTGAATGCATCTGTATGGCTCTTTCTGGCTGGAGGATTCTCGGGTATCCCGGTCCATGGTGCAGGCCTCCTCATCTGTGCCATTTGAGTGGAGGAATGTCTGGCAATTCTTTCTATTTCTTCTTGTTTTTTCCTGGCTCTGGCTAATGGCGGCCAGATGGATTCTCTTGAGATTTTCTTTGAGTTTGTCTTCGTCTCCATCAGTTTTGTCTCAGGGGTGTTCATTGCTGTCATTTCTGTTGGCTTCTTCTCCAATTCCTCGTTTTTCCACTATGCCTGCTTCCTTCATTTGGCTCTTCACTTTACTTGTAGTGATATTTTTCATAGTAGGCAGTCTTTTCTTTTCCCATGCTTTGGAGTGTAGTCCTGGAGTCGTTGATATTAGGCCTGTTGCGTGTGCATTCTGTGTTTGCATGCGTGTGGTTGTCAGTAAGCCTTTTTCATTCATTCTTTGCTGACCCTGTCTTCGGCTTTTCAATTCATCTGTTACCACAAGTGTGTGTGTGTTATTGCTGACCACATCCATCTCAAGTTCATTCATTCTACCATCAGATCTTCTAGGGACTGGAATGACTATGTAAGGTCTGGGTATTTTCGTGGGTTTCATGCGTAAATCATTGGGTGGGTGCACTGGAATTGGAACGCTTTGTGCACCAATGAAAAATGCAGTTCTGATAATGACAGTAAAACAATGATGAATATAATACACAAATACATTATACCCTAGTAATTATACCCCTGTATGTCAGGCGGCAGCATTTACTTCCAGAGAAATAGTGACGTCGTTCCTCCTGTGGGAGGACAAGGTTGCTGCTCTGGATCCCCATCTCTATCATTCGCCAAAATGTTAATTTTTACGATACTCCTTTAAACAATATTGTCTTTCGGATTCTTTGTTGTGAGTTTCAGGGGTTACACAATCTTCCCCCCTCTTGTGAATAATGAATTGTCTATTATCTCAGGATACAGTTCTTTTACTAAAATATGGGAAGTGTCAAAATTAAGTGATAATTCAGCATGTTCAAAGTATGTCAGCTCCCAGTCCATGCCACATATCTGCTTCAGTCCCAAAGACATGTTGTATCCTGGTCAGTATGAAAAATGGAGATAAAATAACAACAAATAGAATAAAATAAAATCCTTGGCACTGATTCCTCGATCTGTCCCTTGGCGGAAAGCTTTTAGAATCTCCTCAGATAGTTCTTCTGACGGTTAGCGAGTTCCACTCGCAGTACTATTCCATGCAAGAGCATGCCCATTTGGGCAATATTGGCTGGGTCTCTGATGAATGGGAGGACGTCAACATTGATCGGTCTCCCCACTAGCTCTGGAAAATCAGTGACTAAACGAAAGAGAACGTTGTGGGCCAATCTACTGTCATCTGGAGACAGGGACATCTGTCCTGTTTTGCTGATGTTCAAGACTGTATGCTTTCACTTCATTGTAAACAATGTCTGCACTGCCCGTTTGCGTGGAGTGCAACTAAGATCATAATGTTATTTAGGAGGGTGCTCAGATGTTCTGTATTCACTGGATCTCAGAGAAACGTGAGTTTGTCTGTCGTTCTTCCGACAAGATTTGGACAGTCTTCGATTATGCGAAAGAACAATGCTCATTTACTTCCTTCTCTGCTTGGGACATTTGGTTTCTCCTCACTGTACTCAGGAAGTAGGAGAAATTGTTAAGCAATTACAGTAAGCAATCTTCTTATTGTCTTTTCGTTTTCAGGATCTTGAACAAAGTCAGTGACACTGGTGAGTCTCTCCACCAATGACGGGTATGATCTTAGCACTAGATAAAAATATGTTACTATGTTACCACATCTTTAGTGATGTCACTTCTGTGGTGTCCCGAGTAGAGTCCAGTCTGCTCCAGTCTACTCTGTTTTTTCATTTGGTGAGGAGCTGCAGCAACGAGTGGCGCTTGGATTTATTCTGAACACTGTGACTTTAACTGGAGTGCCCTCCCTTTAAATAGAGACTCCTGGCGCGAAGCGCCGCGCGGAGTCCCGAGTAGAGTCCAGTCTGCTCCAGTCTGCTCTGTTTTTTCATTTGGTGAGGAGCTGCAGCAACGAGTGTCGCTTGGATTTATTCTGAACACTGTGACTTTAACTGGAGTGCCCTCCCTTTAAATAGAGACTCCTGGCGCAAAGCGCCGCGCGGAGTCCCGAGTAGAGTCCAGTCTGCTCCAGTCCGCTACAGGACGTGAAGGGGAGAGACTCATGGCGGTGGTTCCTGGTCCGCTAACTCGTCAAAAGACCTTGCTACAGCGGCGGCGGCTTGACACAGTAAAGCCTCATGTGGGAAGCAAGGTAAGCGGCTACAACGAACATTTCCAAAGAAATATGACGAGCTCCCAAGTAGTGCTCCCTCTAGCTATATTAGCATCGAGATGCCTCGCTGGATTACCCGAGACCAACACCATGCCTCCGCCTTTGCTTTTGTCATTCACAAAACAATGTGATAGTAATAAGAACATGACTGACGATCTGCCAAGTGAAGTGAATAATGCTTTATTTCCTTCTCCGTTTGACATCACTGATACGGAATTACTCGAAGTTAGAATTCCGTCGGAGCACGACATAGATGACATTCTTTTAAAATCACCTCAAATTCCATCAAGTGAAATAAAGTTGATAAACAACCTGCCTAATAGCCAGCAAAATGTTTTCCCTTCCCCCTCTCAAATATTATTGCAGGCGGGTGGGTTTGAAAGGTAATTACAACTGCCCATCATGCCATTGATGCAATCAATTAAGTCAATAAACGTAACGGATCCAAGTAGTGAGTTACAAAGTGGTGCTAATGGCATTTTAATTGACCTTACTTTAAACAAATGTGTTTCGGCTGCCTGCCTTAACTCGCCTGTAGCTGTGAATGAGCTGAGCAATAAAGCGACCAGAACAAACAGTATAAGCTGTGTTTCTATGCAGATTGAGAACACTCAGGCCAACGTTTTATCCTCACCAGCCAAGAAGATCTATTTGAACACGAAGGCACCGTCTGGTGTTAGGTTGCCTCCATATGAGCTAGTGGCCCGAGAAGCCCGGTTAACAGAGCGCCTAAAAATGGACTTTGAAGCAATGAAGGAGAGGTTAGACGAGACTTTCGTTAGAAACTTTCCATCTCCCTCTCCCTTACAGTCATCGAAGTATGGGAAATCAAAGGATTTGCAATTAACGGGAAATTCAATTGATGTCCACTCTAATACCTTGAAAGAACGCACAAGCACCTCATACAGGAAACCAGTTACGCCTCTGATTGCAAAGAGCATAGTAACATTACCAAAAAATCTGGAAGGGAATCCAAAAGAAAATAACAGTTCAGCAATGCCGAAACCAAGGAGTGCAGTGTGTCATGCTTCCTCAAACACTGGTATAGAAACACAGTTTGACACGGAAAATGAAAATAGCTTTAAAAGCAATCCTTCTATTGCGGCAAGTTTACAAATACATAATAATGTATTGGCGGCTACTGCAATAGTCCTTACACCTTTCACGAAATTATATGAGTCCCTATATGAAGCAATAAAGGACCAAGGTGCGATGATTGGAAACCTGGTAACAAAATTAACAACAATGGAATCTGCTAATCTACATCTTCAAAATCGATTAGATATTGAAGCAGAAGCATCCCTAAAATGGCAAAATCGTTTGAGTGACATTGCAATTAAAGAATTGACAGATAAATCTGACTTGATAGAGGCAGTGTTAGAATGCACTAAATGGATCCGTCATGATGCAAGAAATTCAACTGCAACAGAAATACCATCCTGTATTTATAACACTAAGTGTGAGATGAACTCTGCTCTAGCACCACACACTTCAAAGAGTACTTTCTCACCTATCACGAAAATAAAGAATAGTCAGTTGATTGCAACTAGTGACTCGGTGTAGGGTTCCTTAGAGACCGTTCAGTTGACTTCCGAAACTGCAATGTTAAAAACACACCAGGATTTACAAGGTGCAGAAAAAGTAATGCCTGCGATTGCCTTAAATACTTCCCAGCAAGAAAAGTCTTCAGCGCTGAACACTTTGCAGTCTGGTGATGAACCAGTTTGCATACAACTAGAAACTGATAAATCTCAAACCATTGTCTTCAATAATGAGCAAGTTCCAAGTACAACATTAAATGCAAAAAAAAGCTGATCTCTTTTGGGATATTTTCCGGTCCTGCTAAAACTCTGGCGTCTGCCGAGAAGGCAGTACCACAAGTGCAACAAATGAAGATGTCAAAAGCAAGGACAACTAAAACGAATGGTAGCCAATTGAGAAGGTCCAACAGCTCTAAGAAATTCATAAGGAATTTATCAACACCTCCGAAGTTGGGCCTTTTTGAACGTATTGGAAAGGCTCCACCACAGGCTACATCAAAACTTATCAGTGACACTAAGATTAGCAATCGAGAGTTCCACACAGAAGAACACACGAGAAATCCTAATAAACGACCAAGAGTTGAATTGGAAGACGGAATGGACTTCCAATCAAATGTGTCTGTTGAGCTATGTGATCTATCCACTTATTCAGTGGAAGAAGGAGAAGAGTCAGAGACAGCAAACCGCATCGCGGACCAGTCAATTACATCTAGTAGACAATCATCAGTGATTGTGAATAATCCAACTTCATGGTTAAGTGAAGTGAGAAGACCTTTAGTAGAAGGTGTTAAGTCATGTCAAGCTCGTCAAAAGGAGGTTTTCAATGGTTTGAATATCAGTAAATCAAACCTAAAAACAATTCCTTTATTAACAGACAGACAAAATGACTATAAGCCCTGTACTTTAAATCCAAAATTGACGCAAGCACAGCAACGGAAACAAGTTAAAAACCCATCAAGCGAGTCTCAACAATATAAGAATGATCATCCGATTACTACTTGGAAATTACTACTTGGAAATATACTGAGTAATAAGAATGAAGTAAATCTTAATCGAAGAAATGTAATGAAACTCTTACATTGTATTCCCTCGCTGAGGACAATAACTTCGGAGGACATTTTGATTGTCGAATATGTGACGGAAAAACGCTCTGATTGGGTGAGGCTGCACATACAGTCTCAAATAATCAAAAAAACTTTATTAGCAGCAAAAGATGAACTACTTGTCTTTGGATTCGAGCTGTCATCTGGGAATGAAATCAACCCAACTGACAATGTAAAAATAACTCACGAACGTGGTAATGTCTCTTGGAAAGGAGAGAGACGACTAATTGAACAGAATACAAGAAAATCAAAGTCACCAATGAAAAAATCTATTAGGATAGATGTCACACAAAAGAGAAGATCTGAGATCTCTACATCAAGGCAATTCAATCATCATTAGCAGTAAATAAAACAGAAGGAGGTCCGATATTCCCTGATTTCATGGAATACAAGGGGATTCACACATTTATTCAATGAATTGCCCTTTACACTTTGAGAAAATCTGGCAATATGTCTGCAGGAAACATGGTTACGGGAAGTTCCTGTTAGAGATGGATATGAAATCCTGTTAAATCCTGCGGGAAAAAATTGCAAAGGCCGTCCGTATTCAGGGCTAGTGACGATGATAAACATCAATAAAGTATGGAAGGTGATCAGAAGTGAAAATCCAAATTTATTTGTGCAGAGCACATTATTGCAAAGTACGCAAGAGGAATATATGAAGACCCCCCAGCTATTGATTTTAAAAACATATTGGAATCCGGCCATGATCTCAACCAGCACATATATAAGTTCAGTGAGATCAATAATTGATAACTGCATGGCTGATCCAATAGATTTGACAGTCATTATCTGTGGAGACTTGAAAATTCAAAATGGCCTTTGCCTCATACTTCTAATTTAAAGATACAGAAAGCATCTCGAGGGCAACGCTGGAAATCCGAACTCGAACTGAGGAATTGTCAAATGTTAAATGGAAATGTTAGAGGAGACATCCCCGCGAGTTACACTTGGCATCGGAATAAGTCACATAAAACATTAGACTACATTTGGTCAACAAAAAATCTGCTATGCAAAATTGATCAGCTGAGAATTCTAAGAACAAAAAAAAGTGATCATGATGCTCTTAAGTTAACCTGGAAGATGCCCGGTGAAATTTCGGCAGCATCATATGCTGGAAACCTGGAGATTAACCAAGGTGCGAATAGATTGAGAATCAGCAAACAGCAGATAAATATATTAAAGAAAACTTTTATGTCTGATGTGAGGATGCCAAGAAGTCAAATAAATTATGCCCCCTTGCTTCAGCAATTTAAAATCAAGAAACAGGGGAAGAAAATCATCTCACATTTGAATAAACATGTTTACAGTGCTACAATCAGTGAAACAAAAAAAGTACTGCTCAAGGACATCAGAAGCCTGAAAAAAAAGCTAGGTACACAATCGTTCGATGCCATTAAAAAAAGAAGACAAAAATATCAAAATTGGCTGAAGTCTTTTGCACTAATTCGAGATCAAGAAAGAGCAGAAACTATACTAAGTCTTATTAAGAAACATAACACCAGAGAGATATGGACAATTCTAAACCAAGGATTGTTAAATCAAAATGCAATGATGGCAAATGGAAATAACTCAAACATGTGGGGGAACCATTTTACATCGGTATTCAAAAAATCATCTAAAATTGCAGCACCAATTGCACCAGTGAAGAACACTAAATGGAATGTTTGTGAATCATCTGAAGACATCCTGTCTGAAATTGAAAGATTAAAAAATTCAAGAGCAGCTGGCCCAGATGGCCTCACTAATATCATGCTTAAAGAAAACAAGGAATCTTGGTCTCAATTTATTGAAGAGCTCTTTGTAAGAATTGCCAGTATAAGAGAACTGCCAAAATCATGGAGCACTGCAATTGTAGTTCCGATTTTTAAAAAGGGCAATCGGGACGACCCTGCCAACTATCATCCGATTGCCCTACTTGATACTATCGGAAAGATCTTCGCAACCTTTTTACAAAGAAAACTGACCAAGTGGGCATCTGATGCCGGGATTGTGGACCCCCGTCAGACGGGCTTTACGCAAGGAGTCGGCACAGAATGAAATCTAACCCTATTAAATATATTAAAAATGGAAGCCCTACAAAAATCAAAAAATCTATTCCTTGCTTTTGTAGATTTACGGCAAGCATTCGATAGTATTAATCGGAACTTGCTGTGGGATAAACTTCGGAAATGGTCCTGCCCAGCAGAATTACTCGATCCTGTAATGGCTTTACATGAAAACACAAGAATTAGTGTTCGCATCAACGCACAAGGAGATCTTTCAAAAGAAATAGAGACTGAAAAAGTTGTAAAGCAAGGCTGCCCATTGGCAGCATTGTTTTTAAACTATTCATGGCGGACTTACCTACATCATTGCAGATGGAGATCTGTAGCATTATTGAGGAAAATGAACTTATCCACATCATCCCTTCCATATCACATCTTGGCATCAACTAAAGAATTCCCTCATGATGGTCTGATCAAGAGCTGGGCTAACAAAGTCAGAGCAATTCTTTATCAGGCTGACATTAAGTTGGAAATGCTTTTAAAGCTACCGCAAATAGCTAAGAAAAAGCTAAGACTGTGGAATTGGATTCAAAATGAAGACAAACGAAATTGTCTTGTTTCTTCCTTGTATATTAGACCAGTGACCCATGGAATCGATCTAACATCAAAATACTTAAAATTATTTCCTTCACGGCAGTGCAACCATCCTTTTCTTAGAGTAAGCTTTAACTTGGCTATCCTTTCCTTTAAAAAGCTGTTGAGCTTCTCACAGATCCCGTTACCTTGTGGATGATACGCCGATGAAAACTTGTGCTTTATACCAAGCGGCAAGCTAATCTGTTAGAATGTCTCATTTACAAAGTGCGCTCCATTATCTGATCTCATGACTTCACACACCCCCCCACCTGGGGAACACTTCTCTCACAAAAAATGTGGCCACACAGGTAGAGTCTGGGTATGTACATGGACCTGCCTCTATCCATCTAGAGAATGGACACACCACAACAATTAAGTATCTGTACCCGTTACATACTTGAATCATGTTGACATAATCGACGTGCAAGTGCTGAAAAGGCCCATTTGGCCTCGGGATGACTCCTCTCATTACTTTTAATGTGTGCCCAGCTGTGAACTGTTGGCAGATTATACAGTTCACTATAAAAAATGCAACATGCTCGGTTAAATTCGGCATGAACCAGTCTTCTGCAAGCGTTGCTGCTAGATTCTCTCATGTCATGTGTGCCGGATAATGTAGCTGCTCTAGCACTAATTTTAACAGCGCTCTAGGCATCACCAGTTTACCAGTACTGTCTTGTCACCACAAACTGTCAGAGGGGTTTAAAGAAAACACCCTCACCATTTCCATAGATTTTTCACTTCCTGTGGTGCCTCCCTTTGGAGTTCCATCAACTGTGTTTGCCCTAGACTGTTATAGCTTTCAGGTGTAGTTCGTGCACACATCATTCTCTCATTGGTATGGGTGACTTCCACTTCCATGATCATCTCATTCTCGGATGCCATACGTTTGGCTTCCGTGTCTGCTGCTTGGTTTCCGCGTGAGATAAAATCTGTCCCTTTCGTGTGGGCGGTGCATTTCACGATCGCTATGCCTACTGGGAGCTGTAGTGCCTTGATCAGCCTGTCCAATAAGGCTGCGTGCTGCACTGGTGTGCCGTCTGCTCTGAGGTAGCCCCTCCTTTTCCAGTGCGCTAAACCTGCGTGCACTGTCGACGTCACATAGGCGGAGTCACTGTACACAGTTACTTCCTGATCTGCGTGATTCTCAATGGCGAGTATCAACGCCAATAATTCTGCAGCCTGTGTTGAATAGTGAGTTGGTATTCGTGCACTAAGGAGTACTCGAAATTCTCCATTTGCGGTGTTTCATTACAGCAATGCCTGTATATCTTTGCCCATTATTTTGATCGATTCTTGAAGTACCGTCAATTAAGACACTTTCTCCTTCTGCCAAAGCATTTTCTTTCACCCTGGGAATTTCATCATAGAATTCTTCATAGTTCGCACAGTCATGTATTGGCTCTCCTTCAGTGACTGGCTCTGCTATAAACATAGCTGGGTTCACTATCTTACATCGGACTACATTAATTGATGGATTCGATATGATCACCTCATAGGCAGAAGCTCTCTGGGATGTCAATGTGCCCTTTGATTTCTCTAGAATAGCAAATAGTGAGTGCTCGACGTACAATGTCATTGAGCAACCCATCACAATGGTTGTAGCCTTCTCTATGGCGAACGCTGCGGCAGCTAAACTTTGTTCGCACAGGAAATGGCCTCTCATTACTGGGTCCAAATTTCCACTATAGTATGTCAGGGGCTTGTACCCTGATGTGGTTCTCTGTGTGAGCACTGCCGTCATAACGCTGCCATTCGTGTGTGAAAACAGGTAAAATTCCTCTGCATAATTGGGAATACCTCGAACTGGTGCTGTGCAAATAGCTTTTTTGAGTTCAGCAAATCCTTCCTCCATGGTCTCAGACCATTCAATTTTTTCTTTCGTCACTTGGGCCTTCTTTAGGGCCTGAAGTAAAGGCTTAGTGTGAGAGCTATAGTCAAAGACCCATGCCCTGACATAGTTGAACAGGCCTAAAAAGCTCTGCATCTGTTTTATCGTGTGTGGCTTAGCCATGTTCAGTATGGCTTCAGCCCTTTCTGGGGTCACTCCTTTTCCCCTCATGTGAGATCAGCTGGCCTATGTACGGCACTTCTTGTTGACAATATTGTAGCTTTTCCTTGTCAACCTTATATCCTTTCTCAGCCAGTATAGTCAATAGCTGAACATGCTGCATTGCTCCCGTCGTTCTGCAGATTGAGATGTCATCCACACATTGTAAGACCACACTCTCTAATGCAATATTGCTTAGGTCCATCTGCAGGACTCTGTTAAAAATAGGAGACTCACAATACCCCTGGGGAAGCCTCGTGCTTTTCCGACGCATCTGTCTGAACGTGAATGCCGTCAGATCTTGTGAGTCACGGTGCAACGGGATTGAGAAAAATGCATTTTTCAAGTCAATCACCATGAAATATTTTGCCTCAACAGATGTATTACATAGAATTGTAGCCGGGTTCAGGACTAGAGGGAACTTGGCCTCAACAATATAATTTATTGGACGTAAATCCTGAATTAGCCTCCTAGATCCTCCCTTCGATTTCTTGATCAGATAAACCGCAGTATTGCATGATGACTCTGACGTCACTAAAATGCCTTGCTCCATCATAGCCGAAATTGTCTTAAAAATTCCTTCATCTGCCTGTCTGGACATGGGATATTGTCGGGCTCTTGGTAGAATTGCTCCTGGTTTCAGTATGATTTTCACTTCTCCAACCCCTTTCAATAGGCCTACGTCATAAGGTCCTGTGGTCCACACTAAGACAGGCACCTGGGCCATGTCATCATCAAAATATTCAGGACGGTTTTGTGCCAACATCATTCTCTGAGGCACTTCTCTTTTGATCATTCTCACCTAAAAGGTGAGACTCACTTCCACCATTGTCTCTCCCATATCTGCTTGCTCTTCAAACAGATCGTCATCAGTGACGTCAGTCAATCGATATTCTTCTTCAATGCCGATTACTGCACACCATTGTCAGCCTTCGGCGTCAAATACTTGTCCCTTCTCCTTGTGCATCGGTATTCTTGGTCTAAATAGAAACTCTTCTGGGGTTCTCATGATTCTGTCTGCAAGGCCTGGCAATCCCTGCCATAAGTATGCGCATACCATACGCGAATATTTCTGGCCCTAATGGTATAGCCCTCATGGATGTGTGTCCTGTGTATGCTCTAATCATTTTGCATATGTTTGAATAGTGCATTCCTTGAGTTGAACATACTATGCCCTCCTCCATGAATGTTATATTTTAACTTTGTCATTAAATCTCGACCCAAAATGTTTGCTGGGGTCTTTCGTGAATATAATAAAGGCACATTAATTTCACATTCTCCTATAGAGACTGGAAGTGCGTTTGTGAAGGGAACACGACTTGTAGTTCCTGTGAAACTCTATTTATGGCATCACCGGACAAGGATAATGTGCCTTCACGTATACACGAGCGTGTTGCACCCGTGTCAACTAAGAAGGAATATCCTTTATCCCCTATAACGACATCCACCCTAGGTTCCCGGTGAGGGTCTGGTGTCACTGATAGGATAGAACACATCAGGGTTCCCAGTGAGCTGTCCTAGTCCATATATAGCTTGGGCCCACCGTGTGCTGATTTCCCCCATTGGCAGAGTTATTTCCCATTCCAGGGTTCATGGTCTGCCCTGAGCTCTTCTTTTGTGACAATTGTAGCAGTGACTGTTGGGACTGCCCTTGTGGAAAACTCACTATATTCTGAGGTTGCAAACCTTGTTGCGCTCCTGGTGCTTGTTGTTGCACCGTGGGATTTGGTGCAACCCCCTGCTGTAAAAAGGCAGGTAGATTTGCCGTGCCTGCTCCTGTCCCTTGGCCGTTCTGCACCATGCCTTGGTTTCTGCACATGCGTGCTAAATGCCCTGTCATCCCACACAACCAACATATTGGCGGTGGTCGGATCATTTGCCCATTTAACATATCTTGATTGCCATTTTGCATGTTTTGAAAGCCTCCCTTGTTGCTCTGCCATCCTCTTCCCCTAAATCCTCTTCCCCGTGGGTAAAACCCTGTATTGCCCTGAGTATTCTGTTGTGGATCATTGACCTGATCCATGCTCGATTCAGCTGTGCTAGTTATCACGGCTCCCTCAAGAGCATATTTTGACAATTTCTTCTGCACCAATTTTGCTTCCTCACCCTTTCGCGCAGCTTCCTTTTTGCGATTCTTTTCTTGTAGTAGCCTGCAATAGTCTGCGATGGTCAGCTGCATTTCTGACCATGGCTTAGCCTCGATTCCTACCAATTTCTTGAGCTGTTTCTGTACCGGCTCTGGCAGCCCTTGGTACAATATATGGTAGAACACAGGTATAGATTTCCCCCAAGATTCATGAGTCTCGAGTACCCACGCGTCTTTTAAATTCTGTATGTAAATTAACAGATCTTCAGACTCCTTCATTTTACGTGTCATTATAGCTACCATATCAGAAGTGTCTGGGTAAAGCACTCGTAGTGCCTTCCATACCGCGGAGCTCTGTCATGCGTGGTATTGATTGTGGTCACACCGGGGTAACCTCCCCTTGTCCACACATTGTCTGCTCTCGCACCAAGTATGGCGATTAGGAGACCCTTGATATCCCCCATAGCTAACGTGTTCCCTCCTCGTGTATCCATTTTTCAGCTCCCGATGTCAGCATTGGAAACTTGTTTTTTCAAATGTTCTCGATCCATGTGTGGCCATGGAATAAATTGTGGTCTCGCCCCCCCTTTCTCGAGTAACGGAAATTGGGAAGAATAGCTGTCTCTCTCTTCTCTCATTGTTCTCCTATCTATTGCAGGGGTAATATTCCCGCATCGCCGCCTGCCTGGCAATTACCTAAGCCTTTTCACATAGGGCGGTGGTGACACCCCCCTCTGACCGTGAGATACTTCTTTGTGTCGGTCTGACTGTGTGGCTGACTCTGACGCCCTCGGTGCAGACTCGCTAGTGTCTGACCACCTTATCCCTTTCTCCCTTGGGAGTCGTCTTTCACTCCTCCTCTCTTCCTCCTTTTCCTCGCGCTCCTCCCTTTCTGAGTCAGACATTGTATGTGCCCAACTCGTGCCACTTCTTGTGTCTTCTTTGTTCCTACTTATTTCTAGGCTATCCAGGGATAGTACTCTATTCCCACTACTTCGGTGGACATCCTCAGTGTCATAAAGCTGAGTGCTCTCTAGGCGCTCGTCTTCCCCCCTCCCCCTTGGGGTTTTTGTTCTAGCCCCATTTCATCATATATTCTATAAATTGTTTCTCCGATGCTTCTGGTGTCGAAGTCATCCTCAATATTCGCCCTAGACGTGCCTGGTATTGAATCGTACTCACGAAAGAATTCTTCAATATCTTCCCAATCTACTACTGGCTCAGATTTTTTAACCTCTCTCCCCAGATATTCAAGATCGCGTGCTCTGTCTTCAGTTACGTTCTACATTGTCATCAGATTCTCTGCGCTTCCTCGCCTCTTCTCTGACCCTATCTTATTCCTTTTTCTTTTCATTTCTACGTTCATCTGCCCTTAGGATTTCCTCATCCCTTCGTCTCTTTATTCTCTTCTCTCATATTCTTTGCTCTTCCTCTGACCTTTGCTGCTTCTGTCTGTCTTGATCATTGGCTGCTCACTGTTTGCGATCGAGCTGTCTTTCTTACTCTTCATGATATAGCTGTTCTCGCCTTTGTCTATCTTTCTTTCTTATTCTTTCGTCTCTTACTTCTTTCTCTTTTTTCTGTACATCATCTAGCCTCTCTCTTTGCTTCGCATTATCAATGCCTTTGCCATCAAGTTTCAATAGAATTTACCCTCCAATCCATTCGTTTTTTGCAAATGCTATCTCATCAGTTCAAGCTTCGATTCCTTTCAATCTTTTGCCTTCTCTCTCCTTAAGAAGAAATGCACTTGTCTGTGTCTGGTTCCTTCTCTCATCACGTCTCTCCCTGTCCCTTGAGACTGTGGTGGTGATATCCTTATCCTTTTCTTTTCCTTGATTTTCGTCACTACTTTGCGTAGGTGACTCATATGCCGGGTTGCTATACCCTGTAGCTGCTTTAAGTTCTCTCAGCTGGTATAACCCCTCATCTTTGTTTTCTTCAATCTTTGTTTCGGATGGGGTGGGTGACTCAGTAGGCATCTCACCCCCTCTGAACATACATTAAGTATCCAATCTATTGGCGGCTCCTCTTCCTTTCCCTATTCATACAGTTTCCAAAGCTCTAGACCAGCTACGCGTTTGTCTAACATTTTGCCCGTGTGTGTGTGGTGTGCAAGTATGTCGTCATGTGTTGCAAACAGCTTTGGATAAGGACCCCCCCCACCCCTGTGGCCATGGCATAAACATTTTGTGGCCGGTCCCCTTAACCCACTCTGTATTATATTTCTTCAGTTTGGGTGCATGTTTCAGCAACTGTTTGCATAGGTGTGTTAATGGAGTTATGTCTCCAATGCTTAAATCTGTTCCCTTTCCCCTTACATAACACTTTTCAAAGCTTCACGTGACTTCAACAGTTCCAACAATATGAGCGAGCACCAAACACTGCAAGCTCCAATCCCGATTTTTTCACAAAATTTTATATCTTCTATTTTACCCAAAAAACATCAATTTGCATGCGATATTATCTCGGCTATTCAATCGCATAAAATGTAAGTCAATTTGTTAAAGAAAATTTTCAATTTATGACGTCACAACAAACAGCATGTAAAACAGACATTTAACAGACTAGACGAACACCAGCTGGTCACATGTATCTCTGCCTCTAAATTTTGCCCCGACATGGAGTTTAAACATATCCCTTTCACAGCGTCTTTAATCGCTGTGTTAGTCTATTTGTTCCCCTTTATTTGGGACTCTGGATACACGTTTCTTCTAGCTGCTATATTAGCGTAGGAATAAGGTGAATCCTCTTACTTCTTGGGTGTCCTCCCTGGTAACCTCTCTCTTCTCAGGTGTCCTCCCCGGTATCTTTCCTTTAGTTACTTCTCAGTTACTCTTGAGTCATTATTCCCTTCCCCTTAGATATATGCATTCTTCTCTACTTCTAGCTATGTTTTGTTTTCCTGCCTCCCTCCGTTACCTTTTCCCTTTACTTGTTCTAAAGCATGCACTTTTGCCAAAACACTCAGTCTTTTTCACTATTCGTTCACATGTTTCCTCTCTGGACCCTTGGGATCATCGCCTTGGTTACCGCCTTCTTTGGCTTTTCTCCCGCTCAGCTGCTGTTAGGAATGATAAGGGTTTACGTGGGGAAACACAGGTCCCTTCAGACCTTGTCCTGCAGGTTTATTTCTTACACTACCACTGTCTACGGGGAGCTTCACGGTCTACTCGGCCGTATGGCAAAGGACTCGTGATATTGCCGAAGACCTAGAGTTACTTTGTCGATCGACGGTCAATGGGTGTCTTATTCTTATCGATAATCGATAACCATCAATCTCTGCTACCAAGTGTACTCCAAGACCCCCGGCCGGCCCCTAGAACCAAGGTTTGCTCAGAAGTACTTTAAGACGAGATAGCTGCACCCTTGAGATGGATGGGGGTGCAGATTCATTACTCCAACACCAATCAATAAGGACAACTCAATGGTTTGGCAAAGGGAGTCCGTTTAATGACAAGTACAGAAAACTGGGAGTTATGGATATCAGCAGTGATACGATCATCCTTCTCGCTTCAACTCCCACAAACTTCATACAAGTTGTAACATTTATACTCACAAATCGTCATCATTGACGTGTAACACTCAAAAGTTAACATGCAATTCTATTGGTTAGGAAAAGGTAACTTTACTATAGGTGCTATATCTGTATATGGTAACGGAGTGAGAGGATTGGGTAGACACTGTCAGGTGGGCGTCTAAGCCCTTCCTTCAAAAATGACTACTGTAGACGTCACTAAAAGTACGACGTCTCATTGGTTCTACTAACTATAGGACCCTAGATTATTTGGTCCATTGTGATTGGGTTGGCACCAACCCCATGCATACTTTTCCACTGTGCTTAGCAACATGCAGAATGGTCGGCCAGGTGCGGGGTGCCCCTTAGATACCCGGCCTTCCTACGATTATGGTTGCAATCAATCATCACTTTAGTAGCCATGTGTCGATTAGTTCACTGTGGTTGGCCTCGAGACTGCATCTTCTGTCTGGAAAAGTTCTGATATCTGCCTGGTTAGGTGCCAAGCGTAGGTGTGAACCCTTGCTTCTTCTTGCTTGGCTGGTCATGTGATTCCTACACCGTGAATTTGTCTCTTTTCTCTCAATTTGTGTATTTGATTCTCATTTAGCCTGCCACCTGCCTACGTCTTCTTATCTCGACCTTTCAGAGGCAGGATATTCTTTTCTTAGTTTCAATTAAATGTACCTACTGTTCGTTTCTTCTATTGGTATGACCTTGGCTTTCCTGGCACGAGTTGCCTCTGCCGAGTTTCATTTCAGCCGTCTCTTCTCGTTTTGCTAAATATGAATCTGGGTAACCTGGGTTGATTCTGCTTCTGGTGCAAAGTAGAAATACACTTATAATACTGTGCTTCGTTTTGGGGTAGATTATGTATAATGGCGCTTGCCGCTCTATTCTTCTACTAAGCATAGCAAGCCACACTGTTTTCTTAGCTTTCTTGCGGTTCCAAGCATATTTACATGTGTAAACTGGTCGAATGTCTTCATCTTGCTTACAGCTTTAAACTTCTTTGCCTTTCGACATCAACCTTTCACTTTAGGTTCACGATATCCTTACTGATAGCGTTTCGTCTCTTTGCATCATTCTCTGGTTGTCATTTCTTCTATCTGCAAGTCAGTCCGGGTCCTTGTGACGTCACCATTCGTCTTCCATTAAGACCTTTTTGGTTTCTTCCGGAACTGTACTTAGGCAATCTTCATTTCGTTTCATTTGCTGGTAAGGTTTTCTTAATGGATACTTTGTCCATGGTTTTCTTGGTATTGGTACTTCGATGGGTGCTGTTCTTCTGATAGGCACTGGGCAGAGCCCTACTGTGGCTCTCTGCTGGTTTATTTGCTCATCATACGTCACATATTTTGGTGTGAACGTTCCTGGTACTTCAAAATGGCCGACTGGAGTGCAAGTTTTTTTTTGGGACCTCCTATACAGGCTGAGCACCTCCCAGGGACACAAAACGTACCACTTGATTTGTTCCTCCAGGAACGCCACTGCGCTCAGCTTCCTTTCACATAACCATCTGCCGATAGGCATTCATAGCCATGTGAACGGATCGCTGGCTCAGGTCCACTTCCCCTCCGTCCCCGAGTGCCCGTTGGATTGGCTTGCTGCCCCATGTCGACATCACCTAGTGAGGTTGCAGCTGGCTCATTCAGCCTGTGAAGCACTGCGTCAGCTCTGCCCCCACCCCCTTGGCCAGTGGAAGGTTGATCATGTGCTGGGAACAGGATTTCCCAGGCACGGGGTTTTCCCCATAGAATGTGTTCCATTTAGGATAGGTCATCTCTATTGTGTGCTAATTATACGTGGGTCCTTTGGGCTGTTAATATATACGTAATGCATCCCCACTCCTGCAGCCCCACACGTGGTCTCTTCCCATGCTATGACTATATTTTGTTTGTCCTGTGTTTTCCCTGCTCCCCCTTTTTAGGGTGCCCTATCTCCCCTTGCTCACTCAAGCAAGTTGTAGGTCCGACCCCCTATATGGCGCCGGTTCGGCACCTTCAGTATAGGGTCATCATGGGGTTCTTCTGATGTCATGGGATTTTGTGATACCATGGAGTTCGTAGGATGTTCTAAGGTCATCATGGGATTTTCTGAAACCCTAGTTCATCATCGGGTTCTTATGACATCATAGAATTTTCTGATACACCAGCATTCTAACGCTAGTTCATCATGGGGCACTTATTATGTCTTGGAATTTTCTGATACCCTGGTATTCCTATGCTAGTTCATCATGAGGTTCTTATGTCATAGGGTTTTCTGATACCATGGCTCTTGGCATTCTTATGCTAGTTCATCATGAGGTTCTTATGATGTCATTCGATTTTCTGGTACCCTGGAGTTCTTAGGCTGTCATATGGTCACCATGGGGTTCTTATGATGTCATGAGATTTTCTGATACACTGGAATTCTTATGCTAGTTCATCATCGGGTTCATATGATGTCATGCGATTTTATGATACCCTGGCATTTCTATGCTAGTTCATCATGAAGTTCTTATGATATCATGGGATTTTCTGATACCCTGGCATTCTTATGCTAGTTCGTCATTGGGTTCTTATGGTTTCATTGAATGTTCAGAATCCCTGTCTTTCTTATGCAAGTTCATCATGAAGTTTTTATAATATCATGGGATTTTCTGATACCCTGGATTATTTAGAATGTCATAAAGTGATCATGGGATTTTCTGATACTGTGGCATTCTTATGCTAGTTCATCATCGAGTACTTATGATGTTGGCATTTTATAATATCCTGGCATTCTTATGCTAGTTCATCATTGAGTTCTTCTGATGTCATGGCATTTTATAATATCCTGGCATTCTTATGCTAGATCATCATCGGGTTCATTTGATGTCATGCTATTTTCTGATACCCTGGCATTCTTATGCTAGTTCATCATGAAGTTCTTATGATCTCATGGGATTTTCTGAACCCTGGCATTCTTATGCTAGTTCATCTTTGGGTTTTTATGGTGTCATTGAATGTTCAGAATCCCTGCCTTTCTTATGCAAGTTCATCATGAGGTTCTTATATCATGCGATTTTCTGATACCCCAGAGTTCTTAAGATGTCATGTGGTTATCATGGGGTTCCTATGATGTCTTGAGATTTTCTGACCCCCTGCCATTCTTATGCTAGTTCATCATTGGGTTCTTATGATGTCATGTAATTTTCTGATACCCTGGAATTCTTACAATGTAATAAATTGATTGTGGGATTTTCTGGTACCCTGGCATTCTTATGCTATTTAATCATTGGGTTCTTATGATGTAATTGTATGTTCTGATACCCTGCCTTTCTTATGCTAGTTCATCATGAGGTTCTTATGATATCATGTGATTTTCTGATACCCTGGATTTCTTAGGCTGTCATAAAGTGATCATGGCATTTTCTGATACCCTGGATTTCTTAGATTTCATATTGTTATACGGGGGTTCCTATATTATGCTGTAATTTCACAATACCCTAGAATTTGTATGATGTCATAAGTTCATCATAGAGCTCTTAGGATTTATTTAGATTTTCTGATACCTTGAAGTTCTTAGATATGATATGATATGGCATTTATAACGCACTTATACACAAGTGTTTCAAGGCGCGACTTGGCAAGGGAAGCGGAACAGAGGGAATACAGACAATGGTCCTACTAGGCCAAGTGTCATTCAGATCGCGCAAGTGCAGGGGAAGGGGGAAGAGGAAAAGTGAGGAGTGGGGTGGGGACAGTGCAGTACATGGGGGGAAAAAAACAATATGAGAAGTATGGCCAGCTGGTGGTAAGTGCAAGGGTAAGTGCAGGCATCTGCTGTCAAGTGCTGGTGGGGGACTGTAAGGATACAGAAAAACAGTCCCCAAGTTCGGGGGTTGCCAGGGAGGCAGTGCAGGTGTGTAACTGGCGGGGGAAGGGGCCTGGGCCCGAGATCAGCGGGTGGCCAGGTAACCAGTACAGTTCAGTCAGGAATTCAGCAGGGGAGAGGAAGAGAGAAAGCAGAAGCAAAGAGGAAGGTTTTGAGGTGCTTCCGGAACCGGAGATGGTTCTCCTCAAGTTTCAGGGATGCAGGGAGGCTGTTCCAGAGGGTGGCTCCAAGACGAAGAAAGAGATCTGCCACCAACTCGTAGAGCTCGAGGAGGAAGATATTTGGGAAGAGAGAATTGAAGGGATTGAGGCCCCAGGTCCCAGAAGGCCTTGTGGACAATGCAGAGGGTTTTGAACTTAATCCTCACAGCCACTGGGAGCCAGTGAAGAGATTTCAGTCCTGGAGAGATACGATCCCTGGGCTTGAGGCCAAGAACAAGTCTTGCAGCCCTATTCTGAATAAGTTTCAGAGGGCGGAGAGTAGAGGCTGGCAGATTCAGAAAGAGGCTGTTGCAATAGTCCAGCCTAGAGAGAACTAGAGCTCTGGAGGAGACAGTGAGCTTCTGGGGGAAGGAGAAGAAAGGAAGAATACCTCTGAGGAGGTGCAGCTGGTAGTGAGACTTCTTAGAGACGTCAGAGATGTGAGGAGAGAAGGATAGTATGGAGTCGAAGATGACCCTGAGGTTGTTAGCCTCGGAGGTGGGAGCAAGAAGAGGGCCAAGAGCGGCCGGCCAGAGAGTGACCGGAAAGGAGGGAGCGGTGTGCCGATGATGAGAATCTCAGACTGGCATTAAGGCAGAGCTCATTGGCGGCACACCACTCCTGGATAGCAGACAGACATTCAGAGATGAGTGACGGGGAAGAGGTGGCCGAAGGTAGCCTGAGTGTCATCCGCATAGCACTGAAAGTTGGGGCAGAGAGCGGAAATATGGTGGGCAAGAAGTGCCAGGTATTGGTTGAACACCCAGGGAGAGAGGTTAGACCCCTGGCGGACACCGAAGGTAGCGATAGAGATAGAAGAGTGGAAGGACCCAAGATGGACTTGGGCAGGTCGATCAGAGAGGAAAGAATTCAGCCCCGTCAGAACCTGACCGGTGATTTATCACAGAGACGGTTGAGCTGGATGGCATGGTTGACCGTGTCAAAGGCAGAAGAGAGATCAAGTAAGATGAGGACAGAGGGGGTGTTGGAGTCAGGGTTTGAGAGCAGGTCTTCATGGATGTTCAGGAGAGCAGTTTCTGTTCTTCTGGCAGCTCTGAAGCCAGACTGATGGTCACGAAGACAACAAACAGATTCAGTGTGAAGATTAAGCTGGGAGATGGCCAGCTTTTCCAGGAGTTTGCAGAGGAAGGGAGTGATGGAGATTGGGTGAAAGTCAGCCGGGCAGGATGGGTCAGCAGAGGGTTTCTTGAGAAGGGGGTGCACAAAGGAGTGCTTCAGGGCGGATGGGAAGACACCAGTGGTGAAGGAGTGGTTGCAGAAGTCGGCCAGAGCAGGAGCCAGGGAGTCAATGTGGTCCTTGATGATTTTGGAAGAACACAGATGAACCTGTTTTGATGAGACTTTCTTAGATCGCACTTGTCTAGAAACCTTGTCTGGGGAGAACAGGGGAAAGGCAGAGAAGGAGGGAGAAGAAGTGGCCAAAGAAGGGCCAGAGGAAGAGCATGGAGTAGAGGGAGGACGGAGGAGGGAGAGGAAGAGGAAGAAGAAGAGGAAGAGGAAGAGAGAGAGAGAGAGAGAGAGAGAGAGAGAGAGAGAGAGAGAGAGAGAGAGAGAGAGAGATTGAGAGAGATTGAGAGAGATTGAGAGAGAGAGAGAGAGAGAGAGAGAGAGATTGACAGAGTTTTAGAGATGAAGTAAGAAGCCAGAGCCGTGCAGAGGGCCTGGGAAGGGACAGGAGAGGTAGAGACTGCAGCAGGATTGGCCAGCTCCTCGCAAATTTTAAAGAGTTTGGCCGTGTTGTTAGATGCCACAGAGATGCAGGCTTGGATGTGAGCTCTCTTCTTGTTGCGGACAGAGAGCCGGTGTTGCCTTTGGAACTGGCGGCTGGCCCGTTTGTCAGAGGATGTACCAGAAGCACGCCATTACTGCTCAGCCACCCTGCACTTGCGCTTGAGGGTGACGAGGTCTGAATCGTACCAGGAATTGCACTTGGCTTTGGGCTTCAAGCGGATCCTCATGACAGGGGCAAGGACATCGAGAGTATCGGATATAGCACAATGGAGCATAGAGAGGACTGTATCAGGGTGTGAGTCAGCCAAAAGGGGCGGGGGTGAGAAAGTGGTAGCGAAAGCCTCAACTGACACACGCTTCATGGGTCGGATAACCGAGAAGGTGGATGTTAGTGCTGAAATAGGCTTGGCCTGGGGGGAAGAGAGGGTGAGCTGGGAGGAAAGGAGAAAGTGATCATAATAGCATACGGTCATCATGTGGTTCTTATTATGTCCTGGTATTTAAATGTACCCATGAATTCTTAGGGTGTCACAAGTTCATCATAGGGCTCTTAAATTTTCACGAGATTTTCTGATACCTTGGCATTCTTAGGATGCCATAGAGTCGTCCCGGGGGTCTTATGCTATCATGGCATATTTTATACCCTGGACCTGGAATGCTTATGATGTCATTGGTTGTTGGGGGTGTGCTGGGATTCCATAATACCCAGCCATTCTTAGGATGTCATGTGCTTTTCACCATATGATGGCATTCTTATGCTGTCATTAGGTTATCATGGGGTCATTATAATGTCATGGGATTGTCTGATACCATTAGCTATATCAGGCTTATTGTATTCTGATATAACACTCACATGTTCTCTCGCTCTCTCTTTCCGCGCTCTCGCCCTCTTCCCCCCTCTCTCTCTCTACACTTCCTTTCTCTCTCTCCACTCTTTCCACTCTCCCTTCCTCTCTCCCCTTCCCCTCTATCTCTCTATTTCTTCACTTCCCCTCTCTCATTCCACTCTTGCTTCCTCTCTCTCTCTCTTTCTCTCTCTCTCTCTCTCTCTCTCTCTCTCTCTCTCTCCCTCCCTCCACTCTTTCCACTCTCCCTTGCTCTCTCTCGCTTTCCACTCTCACTTTTCTCTCTCTACCCCTTACTCTCGTTCTCTTTCCACTTTCTCTGTCTCTCCACTCTTTCCACACTCCTTCCTCTCTCCTTTCCTCTGTCTTGCTTCTCTCTCTCCCTCTTCCCCCTCTCTCTCCCCCTTCCTCCCTTCCCTTCTATCTCTCCATTTCCTCTCTCTCTCCACTCTCCCTTCCTCTCTTTCGCTTTCCACTCTCTCGCTTCTCTCTCTACCCCTTATCCTCTCTCTCTCTCTTAACTCCCTCCCTCTCTCCACTCTTTCCACACTCCTTCCTCTCTCTCCCTTCACTCTCCCTCGCTTCTCCCTCTCCCCCTTGACCCTCTCCCTTCTATCTCTCCATTTCCTCTCTCTCTCCACTCTCCCTTCCTCTCTCTCGCTTCCCTTCTATCTCTCCACTTCCTCTCTCTCGTTCCACTCTCGCTTCCCCTCTCTCTCCCCACTTTCTCTCTCTCACTCCCCCTTTCTCTCCCTCTCTCTCTCCACTGTCCCTTCCTCTCTGTCGCTTCTCCCTCTCCCCCTTCCCCTCTATCTCTCCATTTCCTCTCTCTCCACACTCTCCCTTCCTCTCTCTCTCTCTCTCTCTCTCTCTCTCCACACTCTCCCTTCCTCTCCCCCTCTCTCTCTCTCTCCACTCTCCCTTCCTCTCTCTCTCTCTCTCTCTCCACACTCTCCCTTCCTCTCTCTCTCTCCACACTCTCCCTTCCTCGCTCTTTCTCTCTCTGCCTCACTCCGTGCCTTTGCCTACCTGTGGGTGCGATGTCACACTGCCATGGGTTCTCTTTGTCAGTGTGGGCCGCTACTCTCACGGTTTCTTTGTGGAAACCTTGTCTGTTTCTCTTTCTCGAGGTCAATGCAGTCTGAATTTCTCTCTTTTTCTCCCAGTGTGTATCTCTCTCAGAATGATCTCGTTTTCTGTCTTCTTATTTCTCTCTCTTCCTATCTCCCTCTCTCCCGTTTTCTCTCTCCTCGTGGGTGTGCCTCACTCTGTGTCCCTTTCCTTCTGTGCCTTTCCCTCTGTCCTTTTCCCCCTCTTTGCCCCCACTCTATATCCTGCTGTCTCATCCCTTGTGTGTGCCTCAAATAAACATTGCCCTGATGATCTCAGAAAGAAACGATGATTGATTTTAATCTGAACATCACCCTTTGCAGGAAGGAAGGCTATTTCGAAAATGGTGTTTGTTCTTTTCCAAAGACGTTATTAAAAAGGGAGATTAATTGTATGAACATTGTAAACAGGCTCTTTTGAGTTCTCACTTCCGGTATATACTGTAGTAATAATATGCATGTTGCACTTGCCTTGCTGAGTGAAGCATATTATAAAAGTCTGGGATAAGCGTTTACATTATTTCCTATTATAATCTTTTGAAATGCCTGCATGAGAAAGGAAAATCAAACAAATAGCACAAATGAAGGTTTCTAGCTTCTTTGCATAATATTAAGGTCCATTTGGGGAACATTAAAATGTCCACAGTTCTTGATATTCTGCGTTTAAAGGGTTGCATGCTTGAATCGCTAAGTACATAATGCACAGCGGGCTTGGTCCAGGTCCAAGTTTCATTTTTTGCAGCACCCACCCTCCCTCCCAGTAAAGCATTGGTAACCTTGAACCACATATGTAGAGGAATGGCGTGTGAGGGTAGAGGGGCTGCAACACCTGCCACTCCCTCAGGATGCCCAGGCCTTCCTTCTTCTCACTTGGTATCACATTCCAGAAGGGGAGTGGTTAGGAGGGGCAGCCAGGTGTCAGGGCTGGGGTAGTTATGCTCAGGCCCAGACCCCAATACGCAGACATCCTTAGAGAATGATACACATATATAGATATATATGATGGCCTTCTTATGATGCCGTTAGGTCGTGATAGGATTCGTTTTTATGACGTCATGATACTGTCAAATGTCCCCTCCAAGTCTTGAGGCGTGGTCTGCTCATAGCAGGATTGCCATGGACGATGGGCCTCAAAACACTGCACGGGGAGGGAACTCTCCAGCGCTATGAACAAGAACAACTAAAGAGTCGAATTTCTCAGTAAACCTCATCAGATAAGGACGCACAGCTGTGGGACGAGCCCAAGAAGTTTGGCATCTGCACACATTGCAGTGGCTGTTTTGGCGTCACAGGTTCCCAGAGTCACCCGTCCCCATAGGGTGAACACTGTGTGCTATGCAGGGCTTTAAGTGGGCCGGGGCTAGCCGGGGCCATTTCACCGAAATGATGGAGGTAGCGGAAGTGATATTGCATGACCCTTGACCTCTGATGACATCACAGGAAGTGATTTTAACCCCCACCCTGAAGTGACATCACGGGAAGCGATGGAACACGACCTTTCACACCTTGACAAAACAGGAACCGGCATCATATAGCATTGTTCCTAAGTACACTACGAAATATGTGGTTACGATATCACTATAATGTGACATACATTTCATACAAGAATGGATCACCATATGTATCGTTAATATCAGTGTGTATAGGCCCATATTACCAAATTACTGTGAATGCAAGCAGACGTTCAAGGCCAAACAATAATGATGTGTTATTATATAGCACTTATGCTTAAGCACTTTATATAGAACAAATATACATACAATATCACCTAGCCTGTGTTTTTACTCATTTATCAACCTCAGTAGGATGAAAGGCTGAGTTGGCCTTGCTGAGATTCGAACCTGCAACCTGCCGATTATACACACATTTCTGCAGCGAGCGATCAACCCACTGAGCTATCTTACCGGCTATAACTATCTTACCAGATACAGTAAAATCCCCAATTACATGTATGAATGTTCTCAAAGTCAGAAAGCAAATTACACTCTGTAGTGAATGCCTTTAAACTGGTAACATATTTAACAGCAGGCCAGTTCATCTGCAGGTCTGGTGCAAAGTTGGCCACATGTCAAGCTTGTGTGGATCTACTTTCCAGGCTTCAGAAGTTGGCCTCACACCGTGGCATCCCGTACTCTGAGCACTCATTACCTCATACATGCAAACAAACATCCTGCACAGCATGCCATGGATAAAGGAAAGATAGACACATTACAACAAAGCATTTATAGTGGCACAATGAAATCAAGGGCCACTTTATGTGCTATGGTCAAACATTTCTACACTGTACACAAGCTTTTAGACACAAGGATTTTGTCAAGTGACCGAGGACACTGGGATGGAATGATAACAGAGACAACAGCAGAAAAATACATGATATTAATGCAACTTGCAAAAAGCAAAATACATACTCCGAAATTGATGCTTTTTGTATTCTAAATGCTTATAGGAAGTTTGTGTCTGCATTGTGAATGTGAGGTGTTTAAGAACAGACTAAATCGGTGACTCACCCCCTGAAGTGTGCCTGAAATAAACCTTTACTGAGTCTAGCAATTATTGTATAGAATTCCACAAAGACACATTATTTGCTTTTCCTATTCTTTCTGATTTAGGGTCACTGCTCAAATCAAAGTGTTGTCCTTGTGTAACCCCCTGTTTTTTTAAGGGTCCTGAAAATGAAAGCAAGCCACAGTAGAAACAAAGGGACACATGGCGCTGGCCACAGCCCAGAAGCTTCAATTTAAAAAACACATCTTTTTTTTTCTTTTTTTTTAGAGGTAGTAAGGGAGACCACAGGGGTAGCAAGTGAGAACTCGGGTCGCAGGTGCGACCGCTGGTGACTCCTAAATGACGTTCCTGCAGTGTCTCTGAGATGGGCTCCGGAGCTGGGGCCCTGCTAGGGCTCACCCTGACAGCCACGCCGACCTCTCAGGCATCCATTTAGCTGAGCGCTGCACGGTTACATGGCTGCCTGCAGGTGTCAAGCCAACATGTCGCAGGAAGCCCATTAACCGTGCTTGGTTAAAGAGCTTCTAATGCGTGTTAGTACTTTACTCACAAACAAAAGGAGAGGCTGGCCAACCCAGTCCTCCTCCTGTTTTGGAAAAAAGAGACATGACACATTGCATTCAAGGAGCTGTGTGGTTAAAAGGTTGCCTGGGTGGGTCAGCGACCCCAGCAATCCTTTCTTTTGCTATCGCTCCTTGAAGCACTTGTACTTAGGCCACGTCCCCTAAAGTGAGTCCCCCCCACCTAATTTACCACCCCACTTAAAGCACTTGGGCTATGTTGATTAGGGAAACGAACACCACAGTTTGGTGGTCATCTTTGATTGGGGTCGGCCGATCCTCTCGTCTTGGCTCTTATGGATCACACTTTACACGGTGCCCATTTTCGACAACTGATCGAGCGCTGGATTAGGGTCCGTAAAGCGCCTATAAATACCGGCTTGAACTGGTTGATGGCGTCTGAATGCTCCGCGCCATTCGAATGCGGTAAAGGTTAATAACTCCATTACCGCCAGCTCGGTGCCTTGGCGCGCTCAAGTGCTAGGTGCTTGCCTTCCCTTACTGCTCATTAATTGAGCTAACACAACCCCTGCGACCCGTGCCAGCTCCATTATCTGCGGGTTTGCCAGCCATGCAGCCGCATACATTTCAGAGGATCGCAATTCCCGGCGTGCACCGCGTCCTCGCCGCGTGGGCGGGCCCGCTCCTTCTTTGCGGAACGGCCACTCAGGGTCTGGAAGTATTTATTTTGAATTCTTCCAACTACTGCAAGTTATGCTATGTTACTATGCTTTGTATTGCACCAAATCGCCACAGCCCTAAATGGCCGCTTAAGATGTCTTTGACAGAGTCACATGAGCCCACCCCCTTTACCCCCAAGGCGCAGTGGCCCCAGTGTTGCGATAGATACAGTTGGAAGTCTGGGCCCTGCCAAGGGGTCGGATTCAGAAGGTGGGAGATGGGGCTATGGGGAGTGCTAGAGAGAGTGCAGAGTGTGTGTGCTGCGGCAGCGACTGGTTGGTGATGGAGGGGGTAGTGCTGGTGTAGTGCAGGGGTGTGCAGGGTAGTGCCTGGGGAGGAGAATTTTGCCAACGTGGGAGGTACTCACCTTTTTGGTCGAAAGTAAAATGGGCATTCCTTTTTTTTACCGCATTATTTACCACAAAAAGGTAGATAGATGCTGAGCTGGGATTAGGAATATATTAAGGGTGCTTGGGGGAGTGTGGGGAGTCCCTGCCCTCCCCCCGCATCTTGCAGTAAAAATGTGACCTTTTTACTTTCGAGCAAGAAACTGTGTTGCCCCCGACATGGCGTGGGACCACCACTGGGTGTTGAGCCAGAGGATTGTGGGTCGCTGCGGGTCACACCGGCGGATTATGAGGTCAAGGATATTCCCTTCCCGGGATGGAGATGGCGAGGGGTGATGGTTTAAGCCAATATGAGTCTAATAAGCGGGGGTGTGTGGGGCCGTGGGGCTGAAGAGGTTCTACCGCACGGCACAGCCGCCAGTCCCAGAAACCCGAGTATATGCACAATGGCCTGGGGTGCCGTGCACGTTAATACTTGGATCTTGAAAGAGTGGGTGCAAGGTGATATAAGGGGTGCCCAGCTCGGAGCAACCATTTGGTACTGGCCTGACGTGGCCGCTCGTCTTTAGCCAATCCAGCACTGGGGGAGAGGGGGGTGACCTGTGATCGCCCCCCAGAAGAGCTGGCCACGTGCTGTGAGGAGGGGTGGGCACAATCAAGTTCTGGGCCAAATTCACATTATTTGCCAATTTTTACCGTTTCAGCCTTTTTTTTCCACTAGAATTTTTTTTTCCCGCGAAATGTTTTCTTTTTGTAAGGCCTCGAAAGATTTTGGGCTTAAAATAGCATTTTGTTTATAAAAAAATATGTGGGCTGTTTGCCCAGCGGAAATATCCCCTTCCCCCCGAAATTCCATTTTCTGGGGGCACAAAAAAAAATAAATTCATGCCTAAAAAAGAACTAAACGGCTAAGAAACTCTGCCGCCGGCACCAAATGGATTGGAGGTGATTTTCGCCAGTTTCGCTCAGCCTGCGGTAATTGCGCCCTCCTCCAGCTGTGATACCGCACCCATTAGTGTACATAAGAGGGGGAGGCCCTCGTATCTTGCGCCGCATCTATTGAGGACTCAATGATGGAGGGCCCGTGCCCTGGTGGTGATGACGCAAAGCTGCACAGGGCGCGGTGACCACCTGCACACAGCGCTGGTGGTTCTGCTGGGCGCAGACACAGTGGCATAGGGGCGGGGGGAGGGGGGGCTTATCCCCTGAGAAAGCAGGATGAGGGGGTCACGGGGTCTCAGAGTCAGGGGTAGGCAGTTGCAAGGCCTGCTTCAGGCTGTGGGATGCAAGGGGCTATACCCACTGCCCGTCCAGTCCGCATCCATGCACGGGTCCGAGGAACCTGAGGGCCACACACGGCTGCATTGCTGTGTTCAGCTTTTAGCGGCCTAGGGGTGAAGGTCCGGGTAACCTACGGCCGGCCATGTTCTTTATATGGAGGAGAATTGGGGTGGGGTGGAGGGGTGACACATTGCACGGGATGTGTCTAAACCTCATCTCCGTTGCACCCGCCCCCCCCCAGACCTGCTACATGGAAACATGGAAATTAGGCTGACTGAGCTGGCCTGTGACAGTAGCAACACCCCTAGACGTCCCCTTTTCCCCAGCACACCTCCGAGTGCCCAGTTTCTAATGGAGCATGGGAAGCTGTGCCATCCTTTAATCCTGGGCAGATCAGTTTGGCAAATGTAGGGCGTTTTCAGCTTGCCGCTGTGGCCCCTCATTTCAAAGGGGAATCTAGCAGCACGCGGCCCCTGTAGGGTGGGGATGAGAAGGTGGAACTGTAAGGGGTACCCCTACACACGTGAGCGTACCAGTCGATGGGTGCAAGGCGAGACTAACGCATGCTTTATTCTGTACGTCCCATAGTACAAAACCTAATTGTTCTACTTCTATTTTACTTTAATCAATGTATATTGTGCACCACGTGACCCAGAGGCTTAAGGGCGCAGACAAATAACAGGAAAACAGTCAAGACAGTACAGAGGAAGACACGAAAAGTGGCCATCTAATTCCAGTATGGGGCAGAGGATCTCCATATAGCAAAATCAGCTGAAATGTATCTAAAGAGTAGGGTCTTCAGTTTCGATATATAAGGGCGAATCTGTACCAGCAATTTAATATAGTACGCCGTGGAGGAGAGCAAGCTACTGATTAATATAGTACGCCGTGGAGGAGACCAAGCTACTGATTAATATAGTACGCCGTGGAGGAGAGCAAGCTACTGATTAAAATGGTACGCCGTGGAGGAGACCAAGCTACTGATTAATATAGTACGCCGTGGAGGAGAACAAACTACTGATTAAAATGGTACGCCGTGGAGGAGACCAAGCTACTGATTAATATAGTACTACGCTACAGAGGAGACCAAGCTACTGATTAATATAGTACTACGCTACAGAGGAGACCAAGCTACTGATTAATATGGTACGCCGTGGAGGAGAGCAAGCTACTGATTAATATGGTACGCCATGGAGGAGAGCAAGCTACTGATTAATATGGTACGCCATGGAGGAGAACAAGCTACTGATTAAAATGGTACGCCGTGGAGGAGAGCAAGCTACTGATTAAAATGGTACTACGCTACAGAGGAGACCAAGCTACTGATTAATATAGTACTACGCTACAGAGGAGACCAAGCTACTGATTAATATAGTACTACGCTACAGAGGAGACCAAGCTACTGATTAATATAGTACTACGCTACAGAAGAGACCAAGCTACTGATTAATATGGTACGCCGTGGAGGAGAGCAAGCTACTGATTAATATGGTACGCCATGGAGGAGAACAAGCTACTGATTAATATAGTACACTGTGGAGGAGAGCAAGCTACTGATTAATATAGTACGCCGTGGAGGAGAGCAAGCTACTGATTAATATGGTACGCCATGGAGGAGAGCAAGCTACTGATTAATATGGTACGCCTTGGAGGAGAACAAGCTACTGATTAAAATGGTACGCCGTGGAGGAGAGCAAGCTACTGATTAAAATGGTACTACGCTACAGAGGAGACCAAGCTACTGATTAATATAGTACTACGCTACAGAGGAGACCAAGCTACTGATTAATATAGTACTATGCTACAGAGGAGACCAAGCTACTGATTAATATAGTATTACGCTACAGAGGAGACCAAGCTACTGATTAATATAGTACTACGCTACAGAGGAGACCAAGCTACTGATTAATATAGTACTACGCTACAGAGGAGACCAAGCTACTGATTAATATGGTACGCCGTGGAGGAGAGCAAGCTACTGATTAATATGGTACGCCATGGAGGAGAACAAGCTACTGATTAATATAGTACACTGTGGAGGAGAGCAAGCTACTGATTAATATAGTACGCCATGGAGGAGAGCAAGCTACTGATTAAAATGGTATGCCGTGGAGGAGAGCAAGCTACTGATTAATATGGTACGCCGTGGAGGAGACCAAGCTACTGATTAATATACTACGCCGTGGAGGAGAGCAAGCTACTGATTAATATAGTACGCCGTGGAGGAGAGCAAACTACTGATTAATATAGTACGCCGTGGAGGAGAGCAAGCTACTGATTAATATAGTACGCCGTGGAGGAGAGCAAGCTACTGATTAATATAGTACGCCGTGGAGGAGAGCAAGCTACTGATTCAAATGGTACTACGCTACAGAGGAGACCAAGCTACTGATTCAAATGGTACTACGCTACAGAGGAGACCAAGCTACTGATTAATATAGTACTACGCTACAGAGGAGACCAAGCTACTGATTAATATAGTACTACGCTACAGAGGAGACCAAGCTACTGATTAATATAGTACTACGCTACAGAGGAGACCAAGCTACTGATTAATATAGTACTACGCTACAGAGGAGACCAAGCTACTGATTAATATAGTACTACGCTACAGAGGAGACCAAGCTACTGATTAATATAGTACTACGCTACAGAGGAGACCAAGCTACTGATTAATATAGTATCACGCTACAGAGGAGACCAAGCTACTGATTAATATAGTACTACGCTACAGAGGAGACCAAGCTACTGATTAATATAATACTACGCTACAGAGGAGACCAAGCTACTGATTAATATAGTACTACACTACAGAGGAGATCAAGCTACTGATTAATATAGTACTACGCTACAGAGGAGACCAAGCTACTGATTAATATGGTACGCCGTGGAGGAGAGCAAGCTACTGATTAATATGGTACGCAATGGAGGAGAGCAAGCTACTGATTAATATGGTACGCCATGGAGGAGAACAAGCTACTGATTAAAATGGTACGCCGTGGAGGAGAGCAAGCTACTGATTACAATGGTATGCCGTGGAGGAGACCAAGCTACTGATTAATATACTACGCCGTGGAAGAGACCAAGCTACTGATTAATGTAGTATGCCGTGGAGGAGACCAAGCTACTGATTAATATACTACACTGTGGAGGAGACCAAGCTACTGATTAATATTGTACGCTGTGGAGGAAACCAAGCTACTGATTAATATAGTACTAGGCTACAGAGGAGACCAAACTACTGATTAATGTAGTATGCCGTGGAGGAGACCAAGCTACTGATTAATATAGTACACTGTGGAGGAGACCAAGCTACTGATTAATATTGTACGCCGTGGAGGAGAGCAAGCTACTGATTAATATAGTACGCCGTGGAGGAGAGCAAGCTACTGATTAATATAGTACGCCGTGGAGGAGAGCAAGCTACTGATTAATATAGTACGCCATGGAGGAGAGCAAGCTACTGATTCAAATGGTACTACGCTACAGAGGAGACCAAGCTACTGATTAATATAGTACTACGCTACAGAGGAGACCAAGCTACTGATTAATATAGTACTACGCTACAGAGGAGACCAAGCTACTGATTAATATAATACTACGCTACAGAGGAGACCAAGCTACTGATTAATATAGTACTACGCTACAGAGGAGACCAAGCTACTGATTAATATAGTACTACGCTACAGAGGAGACCAAGCTGCTGATTAATATAGTACTACGCTACAGAGGAGACCAAGCTACTGATTAATATAGTATCACGCTACAGAGGAGACCAAGCTACTGATTAATATAGTACTACGCTACAGAGGAGACCAAGCTACTGATTAATATAATACTACGCTACAGAGGAGACCAAGCTACTGATTAATATAGTACTACACTACAGAGGAGATCAAGCTACTGATTAATATAGTACTACGCTACAGAGGAGACCAAGCTACTGATTAATATGGTACGCCGTGGAGGAGAGCAAGCTACTGATTAATATGGTACGCAATGGAGGAGAGCAAGCTACTGATTAATATGGTACGCCATGGAGGAGAACAAGCTACTGATTAAAATGGTACGCCGTGGAGGAGAGCAAGCTACTGATTACAATGGTACGCCGTGGAGGAGACCAAGCTACTGATTAATATACTACGCCGTGGAGGAGACCAAGCTACTTATTAATGTAGTATGCCGTGGAGGAGACCAAGCTTCTGATTAATATAGTACACTGTGGAGGAGACCAAGCTACTGATTAATATTGTACGCTGTGGAGGAAACCAAGCTACTGATTAATATAGTACTAGGCTACAGAGGAGACCAAACTACTGATTAATATGGTACGCCGTGGAGGAGACTAAGCTACTGATTAATATGGTACGCCGTGGATGACACCAAGCTACTGATTAATATAGTACACTGTGGAGGAGACCAAGCTACTGATTAATATAGTACGCCGTGGAGGAGACCAAGCTACTGATTAATATAGTACGCCGTGGAGGAGACCAAGCTACGGATTAATATAGTACGCAGTGGTACTGACCTGGGCTTTCATATTCAAATTCTGATCCAGGGTCTTTACTTTTTGTGTGTGTTTTAATACTACAACCTGCTACATCGAAGTACTTGAATCCCACACCCAAATTCTGTAATTTATATTCAGTGCCTACAATCATCAATTCTGTTTTTTCTCTGTTGAGTGCCAGGCCATTGGTCACCATCCAAGTTTGAATGAGTTCATAGGTTTTATTTACGGTATGTTCATCTTCGGTGTGATTACCAGACAATGTGACAACACATTGTGTGTCGTCCACATCGTTGGTAAAAGCGACATGATTCACTTCCAGAAGATCAAAAAATGGAACAGTGAAAATATTAAATAATGAAGGAGACAAAGCAGCTCCTACCATATTTGAGGCAAGAGGGGTGAGCTTCGGCCTCCTTACTACACACCCTACTACACACCCTACATAGTTGATACTTGCGGCATTGTCTGAGAAATGGGCTCATTCTTTTAGTGTGGGGACCAACAGTGAGTGGTCGACCAGATCAAAAGCTGCGGATAAGTCACAGCATGAGTAAAGCCGATTGACCCTTATCCATGGTCTGTAGCGGTCTAGACTTTAGACCAAGAAGTGCAGTCTCTGTGCCCTGGCCCTGCCTAAAACCTGATTGCCATTTATTTAAAATCACATCTGCATTAAAATAATCTGAGATTTCCACTTTTTACAAGTTGACCACTCTTGGTGCCCAGAGATCCTGCGACAGAGTCTCATGTTTGTGGGTAGAAGGTCCTGATAAGGGCCCTCCTCATTGCCCTCAAATCAAGGTTTTTGAAGATGTTCTCTCCACTGACCTCTGTGGACAAGTCTCATTTTACTTTCTCATTCTGGAATTACCAATCTCTCCCTCCCTTTCTCTTTCTTTCTCTCTTTTGCGCCCTCTCTGGCTCTCCTTATCGTCTTAAAAAAAAAGTGGGGGGACTCCGACGCATGCAATGGAAAGTGACCTCACAGGAGTGAACGTAGGCTAAAGTGAAATATGCAAACTTAATTCAATTTCCCAATGTGCACAGGACCAATAAGCATTTGCCAAGAGAACGTATTTTCCTATAACATTGCTGGCTAAGTATAAAAGGGGTGCACCTTTTATATCAGGGAGGGACAGATGGATTGAGAGAGAAAGAGAGATTGTAGAGAGAGAGAAGGAGGGCGAGTGAGGCAGAAAGAGCGAGAGAGGGAGGCAGAGAGAAAGTGAAAGGAGATGGAGGGAAGCAGAGAAACAGGCAGAGCAAGAGGGGGCAAAGAAGAGAGCGAAACAGAGGAAAGGAGGGCGAGAGAAGCGGATAAATGGAGGTAGAGGGAGGGAAGCAGAGAAACAGGCAGAGCAAGAGGGGGCAAAGAAGAGAGCGAAACAGAGGAAAGGAGGGCGAGAGAAGCGGATAAATGGAGGTAGAGGGAGGGAAGCAGAGAAACAGGCAGAGCAAGAGGGGGCAAAGAAGAGAGCGAAACAGAGGAAAGGAGGGCGAGAGAAGCGGATAAATGGAGGTAGAGGGAGGGAAACGGAGAAAAGAGGGAGAGGGTGGGGTTTTAGAAAGAAAGAAAGGCAGAGAGTAGAAAATAAACAGAAAGGTGATACAATTCGAGTGTGGGGGCAGCATGCGGGTGAGGGGAAAAAGCCGGTCGGGTGGTGGAAAGTAGCGAGAAAATAGTCCGTTTTCACTTGGGGGGGGGCAGCTATGTCATGGCGGGCAGGTGCATTAGAGTGTTGCCAACCACCCCTCCGCCCCCCAAATGAAATCACCATTTCCTGCATCCTGGCATCCCATAGAGGGCAATGGGTTTCCCCGTGTGCCGTGTGTCTGCCACCTGGCACTGGGTATCGCAAACGATGGAGGCCGCTCCTTGAATCCCCCCAGCAGGGCTGACCGCCCCCGTCTCAAATGGAGAAGTTCCCTCTTTTAAGCTAGATATATAATGGTATTTCTCATTCCAAAAGGAAGATTGTCTGAATTAAAAACGCCCTCTTCTCAAAACCAAGTCTCCAAACTGTCTAGTTTGTGTACAGTGTTTAAAATTGATTTTTATCCGTTTTCTAGAAACTCCCCATGTTGGCGCGTAATGGAACAGAGGTTTATGGAGTTCTTGTTACTTGTCCAGTACAATTCTGTTTGGTTGGGGTAGGGGGGGAGTTATTTTCGGGTCTCCTGTATCCACATCTCAGAATTTAGCCACCAGATTACATCCTTCCCCCCTGTAGTCCCCCCCCGCCCTCGTCTGCAAGTCTGCTTCCCTCCCTCTCCTATCGCATTACGAGGCCTTGCCCATACCCGCCATGTTGACCTGCACATAATCTATTTTTAATGTCACAAGAAAACTCCAGAATGCCTTTAAATTGAGGCCCAGAGACGCGCACTGACATTTTGTCAATTTCCGCCACCGTCCGCCAGGAGCGCGAAGCCTGGCGCTCTCTTTCAAGTGTTTGCGCTTGGAAAGAGCCAGAGAATTACATTGTGAGTGAATGCGGGAGGTCGCCGGCGCGGGTTAAAGCTGAGTTTATAGCAGTCTCTCTTTCTTGGCGCCCTGTCTTCCTCCCGGGGCCCCGGAGCAATTACTATTGAAGCCACTCCATCAGAAATGCCCACTACCTCTGAACCGGACGGTGCCGGTCGGCCGCAGGGAGGCGGGCCTAGCCTGCAGCACGCCCCGCGCCAGGTGGTGGTGGGAGTATCCGGCGGGTGCAGACATGATGGGCACCTGAGCTAGAAATTCAAACATACAGCTGCCTTATGCTGGTAACATAGGCAGCCCCCACTCACTGTTTCTTGGCTAATTCCCAGGCGCAACCTGCGCTCTGTCTTTAATGCTCAATATTTATGCAAAGATCTGGGTTGCCGCTCTGCCGAGAACGAACACGGCCAAATAACCTGTTCTATGGGTAGTAGGTGCCCACTCGGGTGGGTCTACAACCACGTTTTAGCTCACTGCACCCTACACAAAGAAGAAATAGCCATTTCTATATCAGTCTTTGTCCCGCCCACTTGAGCAGTCCAGCACCGAAATGCTAGGCAACAAGAGTACCAATCAGCAACCCCAGGCACGTGTTTCGACCTAGTCGGGCCTCATCAGTGAGGTGGAGCTCTGCCTCTCTAAGCACAGTGAAGAAGGGGTCCACGTCTGGATTACCCTGGGTAATTTAGGGTGAAACCCCAAGTTCCTAAAAATTCAGCAAAAGGTCTGGCAGCCCCTCTACCGAGAACAAACACGGCCAAAAAACCTGTTCTGTGGGTAGGTGCCCACCCAGGAGAGTCTACAACCACGTTTTAGCTCACTGTACCTTCCCCAGAGAAGAAATATCCATTTGCATATCAGTCTGGTCCCAACAAGGCCGAAACACGTGTCTGGGGTTGCTGATGCTACTCTTGTTCGGAGGAGAATTGCCAAGCATTTCAGTGCTGGACTCCCCTCGTGGGTGGGACCAGATGATATGCAAACCGATATTTCTCGTCTGTGAAGGGTGCAGTGAGCTAACACGTCCTTCAGGCCCTCCTAAGTGGAAGAAATTCCATAGCACGGGTTATTTGAACCATGTTCCTTCTCAGTAGAGGGTCTCCCACATTAGTGTTCAATTTAAAGCACAACGATTCAGCATCCAACACAGTGCACATCCATCTAACATCAGAGTGACCTCTCCCGATGCATCTCCCACCCTTACTCAAGCCTCCTTATTCATGAGGTAGTCCCTTGTGCGACCATGGAGCTGCTCCTCTTTTTCATGGCACCCTCCCCCCAATAAGCACAAAGCAGCTATGCTAGAAGCATTCCATGCGATGATGGCAATGGAGTCACCATGACCAAACCAGTTGGGAAAACTCTACAGGGCAAGGGAAGCCCACTCGGCCAGGACAGAGCAGGGGCAAAACTCTCCTCCTCTATCTCGCTGCGTGACTGGCCCCTGAAAACCACCTGCTCTTCCTTTCAAACAAACCTGGTGGTCTAATTGAAAATGTCCAAGGGAAGCCGAGAACGTCCGTTCGCGCCACTTCCAACAAGATGTTCTAACCTGGAGAAAGGGCAGCAGCCGGACCGAGATGTAGATCGCTCCCTCTCAAAACACACCACCGTGCCACATGGTAGAAATCCAAGATGGCTGCCTAGCTTTTTAAATAACTCACATTTGGGTGCTGAACTACCAAGCCCCAGGTCCAATAAGATCAGGATAGGAGACCACCTGACCACACCGGCTAATTGGGTAGTAGGCTGAGGAAAGGTTTGAGGGGGTTGGAGGTTGCTGAGCAAAGCGGTGAAGAGCAGGAGATCGGGCGAGGAACGATAGAGCAGGCAGAGGAAAGCAGGCCAGGAGTGAAAGGCCGAGGAGAAGTCAGGAGAGCTTGTGAGATTGCACTAGTTGGAGGGAGAGGAAATTGATGAAGTTAGAGATCGAAAGATCAGGAAGCACGAGGGAATATTTGTCATTAAAAGGTGGGAGAGAGGAAGGAAAGAAACCCTGGAGGCAAGGAAAGGTTTCTGATGTGGGAGGGACAGAGGGAAAGGAAGGCATGTTTCATGAGAAGGTGGTGGACAGTGAGGGCGAAGGATACGACTCAGCAAGGGTTGAAATAATAGAGGCAAGAAGCAGAGAGCTTCCTGGGGGTGACCTGCAGAGCCACTGTGGCCCAATCTGGGGCAAAGGGAAGGTGGCACCAAGGTGTGGAGAGCTGGCAGGCAATATTCAACACCCCCAGCCCCTCAAACCCCCGACCCTGAAAAGTAAGGGTAGCTGGTAAACAAGCGGCAACCAGACCTGAGGGAGGAAGCAGGGCCACTAATGAAACTGACATCCCTGGTCAAAAGTAAGACGATCAGGAGGAACTGACCAAAGTGGGAAGCAGCCAATAGCAGCCAAGCCGTACCTAGTGGGAGTGGTGAGCGCACCCAGGATACTAAACACACTTGCCCAACCCAGCAGTCTGGAGACAGGATGTGCTGAGCCAGAAGCTCCCTAGGCTGTCCACGAACAGAAGCCCGGGGGCAGACTACAAAAGACCAACCCAACGAGTGTGTGCCCGTGGGTGGCATCGGGGGCTAATCCACCCCCCATCATCACCTGACACCCCGCTGCAACATACTTCACTGTCAGAAGTTCTCGGGAGAGGAGAGCCAACCCAGCAACTGAAGGAGACTGTGTGTCTGGGCTCTGACATTTGCTGCAATCATGTGTCAAACTTTCATGAACACTTATTTGGCCGAAAGGGAAAGAACCTATCAGAGACAAGCTCAGAGCCTCGAATACTTTCTGGGGGAATCGTCCTTACCCCAACCCTCCCTGCAAATCTTATTTCAATCCTTGAGGGTCTGTCTCACAATGTGTAAAGCACTCTAGCAATACTTCAGCCACTACACCCTCACTCTAGCAAGACTTTAGCCACTGCTCCCTCAATCTAGCAAGACTTTAGCCGCTGCCCCCTCAAACTAGAAAGACTTTAGCCGCCGCACCCTCAATCTAGCAAGACTTCAGCCACTACACCCTCTCTAGCAAGACTTTAACCGCTGCACCCTCAATGTAGCAAGACTTTAGCCACTGCACCCTTAATCTAGCAAGACTTCAGCCACTACGCCCTCACTCTAGCAAGACTTTAGCTGCTGCACCCTCAATGTAGCAAGACTTTCGGCGCTGCGCCCTCAAACTAGCAAGACTTCAGCCACTACACCCTCACTCTTGCAAGACTTTAGCCACTGCACCCTCAATGTAGCAAGACTTTAGCCGCTGCACCCTCCCTCAATCTAGCAAGACTTCAGCCACTACACCCTCAAACTAGAGTACTTGGATTAAAGAAACTCCAACTGAATAATAGTCGCTGATGCCCACCCGTGGCAGGGACACATGTGCGGCGTCTAACGTTGGCATTTTCCCATCCTGATTCTTGGGGGGCGGGGGTATTTAGCTGTAAATGTGCGATATGAACATGCCACGTCAGTGTGCATCATTTTCTCCGGAGACCCCCTTTCACAGCATGACGTTTCCTCAAAGTACTGCGTGGGTCAAGGGTTGGCACTGGCAACAGTCAGTGCCGCGTTGTCACTACATGGAGAATTTGGCAGACAGATGTGGTCGTGCTGGAGAATCCCAAGCGTACCCCATACGTAATCCGAGGACATGATCTTCAATGTGATTATACGGGGGCGGAACTGGGGATCCAACTCACTTAGTTGCACCCCGTAAAGTACGTTTGGGCAATGTAGACCCCCTTACCAGCCGCGCAGCATTTCTAATATTCATTTCTCAATTCTTATCCACATAGTATTTCTCCTCACCCTTTTAGAACACTACTAGCATGTTTTCATCCGAGACAACAAAACCTAAGTGGGGCACTCGTACCCCCCCTAACTTAGGGGATATCTGCCACCACCATATATGACAGGTTATTTATAACACTCTTTAATACCCAGGGGTTTTAAGCGCGGACCCGGGGATCGAACCTGTATTGCTCTGCGTCATTTTGCTGCCAAGGCGAGAACATTGCCCCTGAGCTATCCTCCGGAGACATTTGTACCCACTCAACCAGAATCTTTTCAGAACATTTTTTGGGTTGGTGATGTCACCATCGCAAAAGGCAATGTAATATAATTTCTTTCAAATGTGTGAAAAATAGTGTTTGTGTACACAGAACATTGCTAATAGAGACATTGAAAAGACTGCTGGCCACCATCCTGGGCAGAAGTGTTTTTACTATGTCTACTAGACTCAAAACGGTTTGCTTTGCCGGTGCTTGTTCTTCTTCAGCCAACAAAGGACCCCACTTACTTCCAACTGTGTAGGTTGCTCTGCTGGCCCTTCTTGATATGACATTTGTAACGGGCCTATTCACAAGTGTTTCAAGGCGCAACGAGGCAAGGAAGGGAGAACAGAGGGAGGACAGAGACAACGATCTTACTAGGCCAAGTGACATTGAGATCATGCAAATGCAGGGGAGGGGGGTGGGAAAAGTTCTAGGGGAAAGGGGAGGGTGCAGTTTTGAAGACTGCCTGACACACCCCTGATCTTTTACCCGTCTCTTCCCTGGTCACCATCGACTGGGCCATTTTGTAGGAAGGGAACTTCTGAGGGTAAAGCCTTCTTCATTCTGCCCAGGCTCTATGATGGGTAGCATTCAATGCCCTACTTCTGACCGCGAGGCATCACCTGTCAAGCTCATCATATGTGAAGCCGGGGGAAGTCACGTGTCAAGCCCCCGCCCAATATTTAGAAATTCCCATCCCTTGGATTCGCCTGAGCACTTCTGCTCGATTCTCAGTCCAGGGATTGATCAATAGTCGATTGCTCGCCTGTACGAATGGCGTGGCCCTGACTAACTGCCACTTCAATTAGAACTGACACAGACGGCCTGGGATGAATGGCTACTGAATGCCTCATGTCCAATGTGCAACTGACTCGGGATCTGATCTAAAACCTCTTCAGAATATTCTAAAGTAACATTATTTTTTTTATTGGCTTTTCTGGTTACACAACATAGATAACCTTTTGCCATTTATCAAAATACATAGATTAATAGAAACACACATTTCATATATGCGAATCAAATAATATAAAATGGTATTTTTCCGTTATCAAGAACATCAACAGTTTTCCACCATCATTACTCTTAGGTTTCAAATGGGATGCGTCACTTTACTTGAATTCTTTAATGTCCCCAAATATCTTTAGCAATAGTTTTATCAGTGCTATTGTCAGTGGGATGTGCTCATTACATTATTAAACATATTGTCCTGAAATGCAAAGCGTTGGATACCGTTATTTAATGTGAATGAAAGTTTAAGAAAACATCACCACAGCTCCTCTGTGTTGCAGTCGCTCGGCGTGCTCCACAGCTCCTCTGTGTTGCAGTCGCTTGGCTTGCTCCACAGCTCCTCTGTGTTGCAGTCGCTCGGCGTGCTCCACAGCTCCTCTGTGTTGCAGTCGCTCGGCTTGCTCCACAGCTCCTCTGTGTTGGAGTCGCTCGGCGTGCTCCACAGCTCCTCTGTTTTGGAGTTGCTCGGCGTGCTCCACAGCTCTTCTGTGTTGCAGTCGCTCGGCGTGCTCCACAGCTCCTCTGTGTTGTAGTCGCTCGGCGTGCTACACAGCTCCTCTGTGTTGGAGTCGCTCGGCGTGCTCCACAGCTCCTCTGTGTTGCAGTCGCTCGGCGTGCTCCACAGCTCCTCTGTGTTGCAGTCGCTCGGCTTGCTCCACAGCTCCTCTGTGTTGCAGTCGCTCGGCTTGCTCCACAGCTCCTCTGTGTTGCAGTCGCTCGGCGTGCTCCACAGCTCCTCTGTGTTGCAGTCGCTCGGCGTGCTCCACAGCTCCTCTGTGTTGCAGTCGCTCGGCGTGCTCCACAGCTCCTCTGCGTTGCAGTCGCTCGGCTTGCTCCACAGCTCCTCTGTGTTGTAGTCGCTCGGCGTGCTACACAGCTCCTCTGTGTTGGAGTCGCTCGGCGTGCTCCACAGCTCCTCTGTGTTGCAGTCGCTCGGCGTGCTCCACAGCTCCTCTGTGTTGCAGTCGCTCGGCGTGCTCCACAGCTCCTCTGTGTTGCAGTCGCTCGGCGTGCTCCACAGCTCCTCTGCGTTGCAGTCGCTCGGCGTGCTCCACAGCTCCTCTGCGTTGCAGTCGCTCGGCGTGCTCCACAGCTCCTCTGCGTTGCAGTCGCTCGGCGTGCTACACAACTACTCTGTGTTGCAGTCGCTCGGCTTGCTCAAGGTAGGTCAGACAAGAGACTATTCAGTTTGCGGTGTGCGATTCGTTGTATTTTTCATACGAGACACGTTTCTAAGTAGCTGCTGTACATGTGGCAATGCCCATGAACAGGGCGCCTTTACAAAATGAAGTTGTTTACATCAAGGGTGAGCCAAAAGCTGAGGGGCATTGCGTCGGCGCATAGGTGGGGGAGGAAGGGTGGCAGTGAGACGTGCACAAAATATGGTGCACACGGCACCATGTTCATGAATGAGGCTGTTTCTCGGTAGGGTAGGTAAGGTGAAAGCGCCTACGGTGGTCAAGAGTGCCCCGCTAGTGTAGCTGCCCCCATGCCAGCTTCTGTATCATACAGGGAAGGGAACACCGCCAGCCAGACGTGCATTCAACTCAGCCTGCGCAGGGCTACAGTAATCTAATACTGAACGCTTGTTTTAAGCAACACATCATTGAAACCTATTAAAATTGTTGGTTGGTAAAATTAAAAACGTATTAGGAGATAATTTGCGAGGGGGGCCCTGAAATTTGGAATGCCTAGGGGCCTCACTGCGCTGCTCCTAAACCACCTCTGATTGGTCAGTGCGCGGCGACTGGCCCTGAGGGTTGGACGCTTGATATAAAGCATTGATCGAGGAGGTGGTGACGAGGGAGCGGAGCCCATTTCACGGCAGAGCCCGATTCCGTTGACACTGTTCCGCCAGCGAGGGAGGGATGTTTGCCTTGCCTGACACATTTACTCAAGACATTGCATTACATGGGATCACATAAAGGGTTCAAAATGCAACCAAGCAGCACATCCCATCTCGCCTGTCCCAGGAGCAAATCTGGAGGTCCTGCAAAACCCCCAGGAAACGCGTTTCTGTAATGTTCATGGTCGCTGAAGCAGGCTTGGGAGGATGCAGTCACGGGGGCAGGGGTCGCCAGTCTGGGTCTGTGGTGCTTGCCTGGCATGTGGCTGGCTCTCCCACAAACCTGCACCTCCCAATCAGAGCGTAGAAAGCCTGCATCTAATAGTGCCCCCGATATTATCGGATGAGGGAATGAGGCAATGTGCCCAGGTTCACACAACGTCCTCAGGCAGGCAAGCCAAGAGTGGACAACTTATCCCCGAGTCCGCATGCCCCCCCCCCCCCTGCTTCTCCGAGCTACCCTCATGGGTGCCTGCTGAATCAGAAAGTAGTCTGAGGCAGCTGATGGCCCAGGACCTACACCTGGAGACCACAGTGCTGTAGGGACATTTGAGTCTGCTGACCCCCGTCTTCCAGCTGCACAACGAGTGTCACGATACAGCTCTACGCAGGAGGGTGTCTTCTATGGCCAACATGCAAAAACCATTCGCTTTTGACCTTCCTCTTCCTAATTCCCATTGTTGGGAATAGCTGACACCACAGAGAGGGATAGCTGATAAGATAGCTCAGCGGGTTGAGCACCTGTTGCTGCGCTGTGTGTGTAATCCGAGCAAGGCCAGCCTTTCATGTTTCCAAGGTCGATAAATGAGCACCAACTTGACAATCAGTCAATAACTTTATTTCGGCACTAAGCCATAAACGTTTTGCACAAAGAGTATAAAACAACACAATACAATCCAGCCGAGTTAATTGGGTAGAGATGCATACACCAATCCCAGGGCCCCGAATGTTGCACTGTGGGGACAGAATGACATTGCTAACTAAGGTGCCCAGGGTGAAATCATGGTAGCATTAACTGATCATGTCCCGCGGGGGTGTCTGCCGGAGAGTATCAGCTGTGGGCCTTTTCCCAAGTGGAAAGCACTGACCTCCGCGGGGCATTTACCAGGCCATAGGCACAGGGTTCCACTACACTCTGCCCCCAGGGTGATATCTCCCCGGAAAACCCAGTGTGTCCCTGGCAAAGCTTGGGTCCCGAAAGTGCATTCTAATAGAATCAAGACATGTTCTATGTATAGCGCTTTGGTGGAAGCGCTATATAAAGAATACGCCATTATCGTAAAGGCCCGCAACAGGTTCAGTTAAAAAGATGCTGCGTTTCCATCTGGTCCCCTGTCGCCCCCACTTTGCCATCGTTTACCCCACCGCTCCCACCGTGTCATTCATTTGCTGTGACAACCCAGACTTTGCCATCACGCGCCCTGGCGACCCCTTTGCCATCAGTTGCCCAAGCAGCAGCCCCCTCGTTGCCATCAAGGGCCCAGGAACCCCCCTGCCAGCGGAGTGTAATAAACTAGCCACCCACGATGGCCATGCCCCAGTGGTGCCCCCTTTTCCTTCATCTGCCCCCTCGCCCCCCACCGCCAGAATGCTCCCACCTCCTTCCACAGAAGCACTTTAGAACAGCAAGGGAAGCGCCGTGCTCCGGCCAGAGCGCTCTTTGCTGACCCTTCCTGCTTCTAGGCACTGCCTTATCCCACTAGCAATGCAGAGGAACTCCCAATAAAGAACATCCAATCGGCTTTCGAGAATCTCCTAACTAATGCACCACGGACTCTGGCTGGTCCAGGAAAAGGCTCATGTTGTGCGCCCGCCCACGCCGTGGGATTCTAAGAAGCGCCTGCACACGTGTAGCTTCCTGCCCCCTACAGAGGGCGTTCCATACTGTCGCCCCTACAGTACCCTACCCAGAGAGGCGATTGTGTTGGTACTTATATTTTATTGGTATGTATATAGCGCTGTCACCAAAACGCTGCACAGTGTTATGCAAGGTGGCACACACATGATTTGATGAAACAATGCATTAAACAGCAGAAGGAAAAACATGGCGTGGGGGGAGGGGTAAGAAAAAATCGAAAGAAGATGGGGTTCGATGCAGAGACGAAAGATATTGAGGGAGAGGAAGGTACATGGAGGGAAACAGTGGCGTGTCCAGACTCTTTTGGGTGGGGGCACTGACACCTATGCAGGGGAGGCATGAAGGACGAAAACTCTCTCTCACTCTCTCTCACTCTCTCACTCTCTCTCTCTCACTCTCACCATAGTTCAGCATAATCAGATTCTAGTGGAAGCGCGTGCCACCCCAGGCCACACCCCCTGGAGGGGAAGAGAATTCCAAAGTTTAGGGGCAAGGGAAAAAAGGAACGAAAGAGAGAGAGGGTGCTCAAGGGGGCTTGAGGGATGTTAAAAAGAACTGATGTGAGTGGAAAGGACGGGAAGGTGAATAAGGAAAGATAAGACCTGAACGAGTGGGGTGCGGGGGGGGGGCGGGGAGGGCAGACCTTGATAACATTAAAAAACTGCAGAGAAAGTGAAAAAGAAGGCGAGAGTCGAAGGGGAGAAAGCAAAGGGAACGAAGAGAAGAAGTGATAGAGGCGCGAGGATGGGTGACGTGAGACGAGGGTAAGACAGAGTAGTGGGGTGACGTGAGACGAGGATAAAACAGAGCAGTGGGGTGACGTGAGACGAGGGTAAGACAAAGCAGTGGGGTGCCGTGAGACGAGGGTAAGACAGAGCAGTGGGGTGACGTGAGACGAGGATAAAACAGAGCAGTGGGGTGACGTGAGACGAGGGTAAGACAGAGCAGTGGGGTGACATGTGACGAGGGTAAAACAGCAGTGGGGTGAAGTGAGACGGGGCTAAGACAGAGCAGAGGGGTGACGTGAGACGAGGGTAAGACAGAGCAGTGGGGTGACATGCGACGAGGGTAAGACAGCAGTGGGGTGACATGAGACGAGGGTAAGACGGAGGACTGGGGTGACATGCGACGAGGGTAAGACAGAGCAGTGGGGTGACGTGAGATTGGGAGTAAGACAGAGCAGTGGGGTGACATGAGACGAGGGTAAAACAGAGCAGTGGGTTGACGTGAGACAAGGGTAAAACAGAGCAGTGGGACAACGCGAGACGAGGGTAAAGCAGCGCAGTGGAGTGACAGAAGACGAGGATATGACAGAGCAGTGCAGTGCGGTGAGGTGAGGGTAAGACAGAACAGTGGGGTGCCGTGAGACGAGGGTAAGCCAGAGCAATGGGGTACCGTGAGACGAGGGAAAGACATAGCTGTGGGGTGACGTGAGACGAGGGTAAGACAGAGCAGTGGGGTGACGTGAGACGAGGGTAAGACAGAGCAGTGGGCTGACATGCGATGAGGGTAAGACAGAGCAGTGGGGTGGCGTGAGACGAGGGTAAGACAGAGCAGTGGGACAACGCGAGACGAGGGTAAAACAGCGCAGTGGGGTGACATAAGACGAGGGTAAGACAGAGCAGTGGGGTGACATGCGATGAGGATAAGACAGAGCAGTGGGGTGACATGCGATGAGGGTAAGACAGAGCAGTGGGGTGACGCAAGACAAGGGTAAGACAGAGCAGTGGGGTGACATGCGACGAGGGTAAGACAGCAGTGGGGTGAAGTGAGACGAGGCTAAAACAGAGCAGAGGGGCGACGTGAGACGAGGGTAAGACAGCAGTGGGGTGACGCGAGACGAGGGTAAGACAGAGCAGTGGGGTGACATGTGACGAGGGTAAGACAGAGCAGTGGGGTGCCGTGAGATGAGGGTAAGACAGAGCAGTGGGGTGACGTGAGATTGGGAGTAAGACAGAGCAGTGGGGTGACGTGAGACGAAGGTAAGACAGAGCAGTGGGGTGACATGAGACGAGGGTAAGCCAGAGCAGTGGGGTACCGTGAGATGAGGGTAAGACAGAGCAGTGGGGTGACGTGAGATTGGGAGTAAGACAGTGCAGTGGGCTGACATGCGATGAGGGTAAGACAGAGCAGTGGGGTGACGTGAAACGAGAGTAACACAGAGCAGTGCGGTGAGGTGAGGGTAAAACGGAGCAGTGGGGTGACATGTGACGAGGGTAAGACAGAGCAGTGGGGTGCCGTGAGATGAGGGTAAGACAGAGCAGTGGGGTGACGTGAGATTGGGAGTAAGACAAAGCAATGGGGTGCCGTGAGACGAGGGTAAGACAGAGCAGTGGGGTGACGTGAGATGAGGGTAAGACAGAACAGTGGGGTGACGTGAGACGAGGGAAAGACAGAGCAGTGGGGTGACATAAAACGAGGGTAAGACAGAGCAGTGGGGTGACGTAAGACGAGGGTAAGACAGAGCAGTGGGGTGACGTGAGACGAGGGTAAGACAGAGCAGTGGGGTGACGTGAGACGAGGGTAAGACAGAGCAGTGGGGTGGCGTGAGACGAGGGTAAGACAGAGCAGTGGGGTGACATGCGATGAGGGTAAGACAGAGCAGTGGGGTGGCGTGAGACGAGGGTAAGACAGAGCAGTGGGGTGACATGCGATGAGGGTAAGACAGAGCAGTGGGGTGACGTGAGACGAGGGTAAGACAAAGCAGTGGGGTGACGTGAGGCGAGGGTAAGACAGAGAAGTGGGGTGACGTGAGACGAGGGTAAAACAGAGCAGTGGGGTGACATGCGATGAGGGTAAGACAGAGCAGTGGGGTGACGTGAGACGAGGATAAAACAGAGCAGTGGGGTGACGTGAGACGAGGGTAAGACAGAGCAGTGGGGTGACATGTGACGAGGGTAAAACAGCAGTGGGGTGAAGTGAGACGGGGCTAAGACAGAGCAGAGGGGTGACATGCGACGAGGGTAAGACAGAGCAGTGGGGTGACATGAGACGAGGGTAAGACGGAGGACTGGGGTGACATGCGACGAGGGTAAGACAGAGCAGTGGGGTGACGTGAGATTGGGAGTAAGACAGGGCAGTGGGGTGACATGAGACGAGGGTAAGACAGAGCAGTGGGTTGACGTGAGACAAGGGTAAAACAGAGCAGTGGGACAACGCGAGACGAGGGTAAAGCAGCGCAGTGGAGTGACATAAGACGAGGGTATGACAGAGCAGTGCAGTGCGGTGAGGTGAGGGTAAGACAGAACAGTGGGGTGACGTGAGATGAGGGTAAGACAGAGCAGTGGGGTGACGTGAGACGAGGGTAAGCCAGAGCAGTGGGGTACCGCGAGACGAGGGAAAGACAGAGCTGTGGGGTGACGTGAGACGAGGGTAAGACAGAGCAGTGGGGTGACGTGAGACGAGGGTAAGACAGAGCAGTGGGCTGACATGCGATGAGGGTAAGACAGAGCAGTGGGGTGGCGTGAGACGAGGGTAAGACAGAGCAGTGGGGTGACATGTGATGAGGGTAAAACAGCAGTGGGGTGAAGTGAGACGGGGCTAAGACAGAGCAGAGGGGTGACGTGAGACGAGGGTAAGACAGAGCAGTGGGGTGACATGCGACGAGGGTAAGACAGAGCAGTGGGGTGACATGAGACGAGGGTAAGACGGAGGACTGGGGTGACATGCGACGAGGGTAAGACAAAGCAGTGGGGTGACGTGAGATTGGGAGTAAGACAGAGCAGTGGGGTGACATGAGACGAGGGTAATACAGAGCAGTGGGTTGACGTGAGACAAGGGTAAAACAGAGCAGTGGGACAACGCGAGACGAGGGTAAAGCAGCGCAGTGGAGTGACATAAGACGAGGGTATGACAGAGCAGTGCAGTGCGGTGAGGTGAGGGTAAAACAGAACAGTGGGGTGACGTGAGATGAGGGTAAGACAGAGCAGTGTGGTGACGTGAGACGAGGGTAAGCCAGAGCAGTGGGGTACCGTGAGACGAGGGAAAGACAGAGCTGTGGGGTGACGTGAGACGAGGGTAAGACAGAGCAGTGGGGTGACGTGAGACGAGGGTAAGACAGAGCAGTGGGCTGACATGCGATGAGGGTAAGACAGAGCAGTGGGGTGGCGTGAGACGAGGGTAAGACAGAGCAGTGGGACAACGCGAGACGAGGGTAAAACAGCGCAGTGGGGTGACATAAGACGAGGGTAAGACAGAGCAGTGGGGTGACATGCGATGAGGGTAAGACAGAGCAGTGGGGTGACATGCGATGAGGGTAAGACAGAGCAGTGGGGTGACATGCGATGAGGGTAAGACAGAGCAGTGGGGTGACGCAAGACAAGGGTAAGACAGAGCAGTGGGGTGACATGCGACCAGGGTAAGACAGCAGTGGGGTGAAGTGAGACGAGGCTAAGACAGAGCAGAGGGGCGACGTGAGACGAGGGTAAGACAGCAGTGGGGTGACGTGAGACGAGGGTAAGACAGAGCAGTGGGGTGACATGAGAGGAGGGTAAGACAGAGCAGTGGGGTGACATGTGACGAGGGTAAGACAGAGCAGTGGGGTGCCGTGAGATGAGGGTAAGACAGAGCAGTGGGATGACGTGAGATTGGGAGTAAGACAGAGCAGTGGGGTGACGTGAGACGAAGGTAAGACAGAGCAGTGGGGTGACATGAGACGAGGGTAAGCAGGAGCAGTGGGGTACCGTGAGATGAGGGTAAGACAGAGCAGTGGGGTGACGTGAGATTGGGAGTAAGACAGAGCAGTGGGCTGACATGCGATGAGGGTAAGACAGAGCAGTGGGGTGACGTGAAACGAGAGTAACACAGAGCAGTGCGGTGAGGTGAGGGTAAAACGGAGCAGTGGGGTGACATGTGACGAGGGTAAGACAGAGCAGTGGGGTGCCGTGAGATGAGGGTAAGACAGAGCAGTGTGGTGACGTGAGATTGGGAGTAAGACAAAGCAATGGGGTGCCGTGAGACGAGGGTAAGACAGAGCAGTGGGGTTACGTGAGATGAGGGTAAGACAGAACAGTGGGGTGACATGAGACGAGGGAAAGACAGAGCTGTGGGGTGACGAGAGACGAGGGTAAGACAGAGCAGTGGGGTGACGTGAGACAAGGGTAAGACAGAGCAGTGGGCTGACATGCGATGAGGGTAAGACAGAGCAGTGGGGTGACGTTAGATTAGGGGTAAAACAGAGCAGTGGGGTGATGTGAGACGAGGGTAAGACAGAGCAGTGGGGTGACATGAGATGAGGGGAAGACAGAGCAGTGGGGTGACATGCGATGAGGGTAAGACAGAGCAGAGGGGTGACTTGAGATGAGGGTAAAACAGAGCAGTGGGGTGACATAAGACGAGGGTAAGACAGAGCAGTGGGGTGACGTGAGACGAGGGTAAAACAGAGCAGTGGGGTGACGTGAGACGAGGGTAAGACAGAGCAGTGGGGTGACGTGAGACCAGGGTAAGACAGAGCAGTGGGGTGACGTGAGATTGGGGGTAAGACAGAGCAGTGGGGTGACATGAGACGAGGGTAAGACAGAACAGTGGGGTGATATGCGATGAGGGTAAGACAGAGCAGTTGGGTGACGTGAGATGAGGGTAAGACAGAGCAGTGGGGTGACGCAAGATGAGGGTATGACAGAACAGTGGGGTGACATGCGATGAGGTTAAGACAGAGCAGTGGGGTGACATGAGATGAGGGTAAAACAGAGCAGTGGGGTGACGCAAGACGAGGGTAAGACAGAGCAGTGGGGTGACATGAGACAAGGGTAACACAGAGCAGTGCGGTGAGGTGAGGGTAAGACAGCAGTGGGGTGACATGCAACGAGGGTAAGACAAAGCAGTGGGGTGACGTGAGACGAGGGTAAGACAGAGCAGTGGGGTGACGCAAGACAAGGGTAAGACAGAGCAGTGGAGTGACATGCGATGAGGGTAAGACAGCAGTGGGGTGAAGTGAGACGGGGCTAAAACAGAGCAGAGGGGTGACGTGAGACTAGGGTAAGACAGCAGTGGGGTGACGTGAGACGAGGGTAAGACAAAGCAGTGGGGTGACATGCGACGATGGTAAGACAGAGTAGTGGGGTGACGTGAGACAAGGGTAAGACAGAGCAGTGGGGTGACATGAGACAAGGGTAAGACAGAGCAGTGGGACAACGTGAGACGAGGGTAAGACAGCGCAGTGGGGTGACGTAAGACGAGGGTAAAACAGAGCCGTGGGGTGACGCAAGATGAAGGTAAGCCAGAGCAGTGGGGTGACGTGAGACAAGGGTAAGCCAGAGCAGTGGAGTGATGTGAGACGAGGGTAAGACAGAGCAGTGGGACAACGTGAGACGAGTGTAAGACAGCGCAGTGGGGTGACGTAAGACGAGGGGAAAACAGAGCTGTGGGGTGACGCAAGACGAAGGTAAGCCAGAGCAGTGGGGTGACGTGAGACAAGGGTAAGCCAGAGCAGTGGGGTGACGTGAGACGAGGGTATGACAGAGCAGTAGGGTGACGTGAGACGAGGGTAAGGCAGCAGTGGGGTGACATGAGATGAGCATAAAACAGAGGAGTGGGGTGACATGAGACAAGGGTAAGACAGAGCAGTGGGGTGACATGAGAGGAGGGTAAGACAGAGCAGTGGGGTGACGTGAGATGAAGGTAAGACAGAGCAGTGGGATGAGGTAAGACGAGGGTAAAACAGCAATGGGGTGACGTGAGATGAGGGTAAGACAGAGCAGTGGTTGACGTGAGACAAGGGTAAGACAGAGCAGTGGGGTGATGTGAGATTGGGGGTAAGAGAGAGCAGTGGGGTGACATAAAACGAAGGTAAGACAGAGCAGTGGGGTCACATGAGACGAGCGAGGGTAAGACCGAGCAGTGTGGTGACATGAGACAAGGGTAAGACAGAGCAGTGGGGTGCCATGAGACGAGGGTAAGACAGAGCAGTGGGGTGATGTGAGACGAGGGTCAGACAGAGCATTGGGGTGACGTGAGACGAGGGTAAGACAGAGCAGTGGGGTGACATAAAACGATGGTAAGACAGAGCAGTGGGGGGCGTGAGACGAGGGTAAGACAGAGCAGTGGGGTGACATGCGATGAGGGTAAGACAGAGCAGTGGGGTGGCGTGAGACGAGGGTAAGACAGAGCAGTGGGGTGACATGCGATGAGGGTAAAACAGAGCAGTGGGGTGGCGTGAGACGAGGGTAAGACAGAGCAGTGGGGTGACATGCGATGAGGGTAAGACAGAGCAGTGGGGTGACGTGAGACGAGGGTAAGACAAAGCAGTGGGGTGACGTGAGGCGAGGGTAAGACAGAGAAGTGGGGTGACGTGAGACGAGTGTAAAACAGAGCAGTGGGGTGACATGCGATGAGGGTAAAACAGAGCAGTGGGGTGACGTGAGACGAGGATAAAAAAGAGCAGTGGGCTGACGTGAGACGAGGGTAAGACAGAGCAGTGGGGTGACATGTGACGAGGGTAAAACAGCAGTGGGGTGAAGTGAGACGGGGCTAAGACAGAGCAGAGGGGTGACGTGAGACGAGGGTAAGACAGAGCAGTGGGGTGACATGCGACGAGGGTAAGACAGAGCAGTGGGGTGACATGAGACGAGGGTAAGACGGAGGACTGGGGTGACATGCGACGAGGGTAAGACAGAGCAGTGGGGTGACGTGAGATTGGGAGTAAGACAGAGCAGTGGGGTGACATGAGACGAGGGTAAGACAGAGCAGTGGGTTGACGTGAGACAAGGGTAAAACAGAGCAGTGGGACAACGCGAGACGAGGGTAAAGCTGCGCAGTGGAGTGACATAAGACGAGGGTATGACAGAGCAGTGCAGTGCGGTGAGGTGAGGGTAAGACAGAACAGTGGGGTGACGTGAGATGAGGGTAAGACAGAGCAGTGGGGTGACTTGAGACGAGGGTAAGCCAGAGCAGTGGGGTACCGTGAGACGAGGGAAAGACAGAGCTGTGGGGTGACGTGAGACGAGGGTAAGACAGAGCAGTGGGGTGACGTGAGACGAGGGTAAGACAGAGCAGTGGGCTGACATGCGATGAGGGTAAGACAGAGCAGTGGGGTGGTGTGAGACGAGAGTAAGACAGAGCAGTGGAGTGACGCAAGACACGGGTAAGACAGAGCAGTGGGGTGACATGTGATGAGGGTAAGACAGAGCAGTGGGGTGACGCAAGACAAGGGTAAGACAGAGCAGTGGGGTGACATGTGACGAGGGTAAGACAGCAGTGGGGTGACGTGAGACGAGGGTAAGACAGAGCAGTGGGGTGACATGAGAGGAGGGTAAGACAGAGCAGTGGGGTGACATGTGATGAGGGTAAGACAGAGCAGTGGGGTGCCGTGAGATGAGGGTAAGACAGAGCAGTGGGGTGACGTGAGATTGGGAGTAAGACAGAGCAGTGGGGTGACGTGAGACGAAGGTAAGACAGAGCAGTGGGGTGACATGAGACGAGGGTAAGCCAGAGCAGTGGGGTACCGTGAGATGAGGGTAAGACAGAGCAGTGGGGTGACGTGAGATTGGGAGTAAGACAGAGCAGTGGGCTGACATGTGACGAGGGTAAGACAGAGCAGTGGGGTGCCATGAGATGAGGGTAAGACAGAGCAGTGGGGTGACGTGAGATTGGGAGTAAGACAAAGCAATGGGGTGCCGTGAGACGAGGGTAAGACAGAGCAGTGGGGTGACGTGAGATGAGGGTAAGACAGAACAGTGGGGTGACGTGAGACTAGGGAAAGACAGAGCTGTGGGGTGACGAGAGACGAGGGTAAGACAGAACAGTGGGGTGACGTGAGACAAGGGTAAGACAGAGCGGTGGGCTGACATGCGATGAGGGTAAGACAGAGCAGAGGGGTGACGTGAGATGAGCGTAAGACAGAGCAGTGGGGTGACATTAGATTGGGGGTAAAACAGAGCAGTGGGGTGACGTGAGACGAGGGTAAGACAGAGCAGTGGGGTGACATGAGATGAGGGGAAGACAGAGCAGTGGGGTGACATGCGATGAGGGTAAAACAGAGCAGTGGGGTGACATGAGACAAGGGTAACACAGAGCAGTGGGGTGACGTGAGACGAGGGTAAGCCAGAGCAGTGGGGTGACGTGAGACGAGGGTAAGACAGAGCAGTGGGACAACGTGAGACGAGTGTAAGACAGCGCAGTGGGGTGACGTAAGACGAGGGGAAAACAGAGCTGTGGGGTGACGCAAGACGAAGGTAAGCCAGAGCAGTGGGGTGACGTGAGACAAGGGTAAGCCAGAGCAGTGGGGTGACGTGAGACGAGGGTATGACAGAGCAGTAGGGTGACGTGAGACGAGGGTAAGGCAGCAGTGGGGTGACATGAGATGAGCATAAAACAGAGGAGTGGGGTGACATGAGACAAGGGTAAGACAGAGCAGTGGGGTGACATGAGAGGAGGGTAAGACAGAGCAGTGGGGTGACGTGAGATGAAGGTAAGACAGAGCAGTGAGGTGACGTGAGACAAGGTTAAGACAGAGCAGTGGGGTGACATGAGACGAGGGTAAGACAGAGCAGTGGGGTGACGTGATACGAGGGTAAGACCGAGCAGTGGGATGAGGTAAGACGAGGGTAAGACAGAGCAGTGGTTGACGTGAGACAAGGGTAAGACAGAGCAGTGGGGTGATGTGAGATTGGGGGTAAGAGAGAGCAGTGGGGTGACATAAAACGAAGGTAAGACAGAGCAGTGGGGTCACATGAGACGAGCGAGGGTAAGACCGAGCAGTGTGGTGATGAGACAAGGGTAAGACAGAGCAGTGGGGTGCCATGAGACGAGGGTAAGACAGAGCAGTGGGGTGATGTGAGACGAGGGTCAGACAGAGCATTGGGGTGATGTGAGACGAGGGTAAGACAGAGCAGTGGGGTGACATAAAACGATGGTAAGACAGAGCAGTGGGGTGGCGTGAGACGAGGGTAAGACAGCAGTGGGGTGACATGCGATGAGGGTAAGACAGAGCAGTGGGGTGGCGTGAGACGAGGGTAAGACAGAGCAGTGGGGTGACATGCGATGAGGGTAAAACAGAGCAGTGGGGTGGCGTGAGACGAGGGTAAGACAGAGCAGTGGGGTGACATGCGATGAGGGTAAGACAGAGCAGTGGGGTGACGTGAGACGAGGGTAAGACAAAGCAGTGGGGTGACGTGAGGCGAGGGTAAGACAGAGAAGTGGGGTGACGTGAGACGAGTGTAAAACAGAGCAGTGGGGTGACATGCGATGAGGGTAAAACAGAGCAGTGGGGTGACGTGAGACGAGGATAAAAAAGAGCAGTGGGGTGACGTGAGACGAGGGTAAGACAGAGCAGTGGGGTGACATGTGACGAGGGTAAAACAGCAGTGGGGTGAAGTGAGACGGGGCTAAGACAGAGCAGAGGGGTGACGTGAGACGAGGGTAAGACAGAGCAGTGGGGTGACATGCGACGAGGGTAAGACAGAGCAGTGGGGTGACATGAGACGAGGGTAAGACGGAGGACTGGGGTGACATGCGACGAGGGTAAGACAGAGCAGTGGGGTGACGTGAGATTGGGAGTAAGACAGAGCAGTGGGGTGACATGAGACGAGGGTAAGACAGAGCAGTGGGTTGACGTGAGACAAGGGTAAAACAGAGCAGTGGGACAACGCGAGATGAGGGTAAAGCTGCGCAGTGGAGTGACATAAGACGAGGGTATGACAGAGCAGTGCAGTGCGGTGAGGTGAGGGTAAGACAGAACAGTGGGGTGACGTGAGATGAGGGTAAGACAGAGCAGTGGGGTGACTTGAGACGAGGGTAAGCCAGAGCAGTGGGGTACCGTGAGACGAGGGAAAGACAGAGCTGTGGGGTGACGTGAGACGAGGGTAAGACAGAGCAGTGGGGTGACGTGAGACGAGGGTAAGACAGAGCAGTGGGCTGACATGCGATGAGGGTAAGACAGAGCAGTGGGGTGGTGTGAGACGAGAGTAAGACAGAGCAGTGGAGTGACGCAAGACATGGGTAAGACAGAGCAGTGGGGTGACATGTGATGAGGGTAAGACAGAGCAGTGGGGTGACGCAAGACAAGGTAAGACAGAGCAGTGGAGTGACATGCGACGAGGGTAAGACAGCAGTGGGGTGACGTGAGACGAGGGTAAGACAGAGCAGTGGGGTGACATGAGAGGAGGGTAAGACAGAGCAGTGGGGTGACATGTGACGAGGGTAAGACAGAGCAGTGGGGTGCCGTGAGATGAGGGTAAGACAGAGCAGTGGGGTGACGTGAGATTGGGAGTAAGACAGAGCAGTGGGGTGACGTGAGACGAAGGTAAGACAGAGCAGTGGGGTGACATGAGACGAGGGTAAGCCAGAGCAGTGGGGTACCGTGAGATGAGGGTAAGACAGAGCAGTGGGGTGACGTGAGATTGGGAGTAAGACAGAGCAGTGGGCTGACATGCGATGAGGGTAAGACAGAGCAGTGGGGTGACGTGAAACGAGAGTAACACAGAGCAGTGCGATGAGGTGAGGGTAAAACGGAGCAGTGGGGTGACATGTGACGAGGGTAAGACAGAGCAGTGGGGTGCCATGAGATGAGGGTAAGACAGAGCAGTGGGGTGACGTGAGATTGGGAGTAAGACAAAGCAATGGGGTGCCGTGAGACGAGGGTAAGACAGAGCAGTGGGGTGACGTGAGATGAGGGTAAGACAGAACAGTGGGGTGACGTGAGACGAGGGAAAGACAGAGCAGTGGGGTGACGTGAGACAAGGGTAAGACAGAGCGGTGGGCTGACATGCGATGAGGGTAAGACAGAGCAGAGGGGTGACGTGAGACGAGGGTAAGACAGAGCAGTGGGGTGACATTAGATTGGGGGTAAAACAGAGCAGTGGGGTTACGTGAGACGAGGGTAAGACAGAGCAGTGGGGTGACATGAGATGAGGGGAAGACAGAGCAGTGGGGTGACATGCGATGAGGGTAAGACAGAGCAGAGGGGTGACGTGAGATGAGGGTAAAACAGAGCAGTGGGGTGACATGAGACAAGGGTAACACAGAGCAGTGGGGTGACGTGAGACGAGGGTAAGCCAGAGCAGTGGGGTGACGTGAGACGAGGGTAAGACAGAGCAGTGGGACAACGTGAGACGAGTGTAAGACAGCGCAGTGGGGTGACGTGAGACGAGGGTAAGCCAGAGCAGTGGGGTACCGTGAGACGAGGGAAAGACAGAGCTGTGGGGTGACGTGAGACGAGGGTAAGACAGAGCAGTGGGGTGACGTGAGACGAGGGTAAGACAGAGCAGTGGGCTGACATGCGATGAGGGTAAGACAGAGCAGTGGGGTGGCGTGAGACGAGGGTAAGACAGAGCAGTGGGGTGACATGTGATGAGGGTAAAACAGCAGTGGGGTGAAGTGAGACGGGGCTAAGACAGAGCAGAGGGGTGACGTGAGACGAGGGTAAGACAGAGCAGTGGGGTGACATGCGACGAGGGTAAGACAGAGCAGTGGGGTGACATGAGACGAGGGTAAGACGGAGGACTGGGGTGACATGCGACGAGGGTAAGACAAAGCAGTGGGGTGACGTGAGATTGGGAGTAAGACAGAGCAGTGGGGTGACATGAGACGAGGGTAAGACAGAGCAGTGGGTTGACGTGAGACAAGGGTAAAACAGAGCAGTGGGACAACACGAGACGAGGGTAAAGCAGCGCAGTGGAGTGACATAAGACGAGGGTATGACAGAGCAGTGCAGTGCGGTGAGGTGAGGGTAAAACAGAACAGTGGGGTGACGTGAGATGAGGGTAAGACAGAGCAGTGGGGTGACGTGAGACGAGGGTAAGCCAGAGCAGTGGGGTACCGTGAGACGAGGGAAAGACAGAGCTGTGGGGTGACGTGAGACGAGGGTAAGACAGAGCAGTGGGGTGACGTGAGACGAGGGTAAGACAGAGCAGTGGGCTGACATGCGATGAGGGTAAGACAGAGCAGTGGGGTGGCGTGAGACGAGGGTAAGACAGAGCAGTGGGACAACGCGAGACGAGGGTAAAACAGCGCAGTGGGGTGACATAAGACGAGGGTAAGACAGAGCAGTGGGGTGACATGCGATGAGGGTAAGACAGAGCAGTGGGGTGACATGCGATGAGGGTAAGACAGAGCAGTGGGGTGACATGCGATGAGGGTAAGACAGAGCAGTGGGGTGACGCAAGACAAGGGTAAGACAGAGCAGTGGGGTGACATGCGACAAGGGTAAGACAGCAGTGGGGTGAAGTGAGACGAGGCTAAGACAGAGCAGAGGGGCGACGTGAGACGAGGGTAAGACAGCAGTGGGGTGACGTGAGACGAGGGTAAGACAGAGCAGTGGGGTGACATGAGAGGGGGGTAAGACAGAGCAGTGGGGTGACATGTGACGAGGGTAAGACAGAGCAGTGGGGTGCCGTGAGATGAGGGTAAGACAGAGCAGTGGGATGACGTGAGATTGGGAGTAAGACAGAGCAGTGGGGTGACGTGAGACGAAGGTAAGACAGAGCAGTGGGGTGACATGAGACGAGGGTAAGCCAGAGCAGTGGGGTACCGTGAGATGAGGGTAAGATAGAGCAGTGGGGTGACGTGAAACGAGAGTAACACAGAGCAGTGCGGTGAGGTGAGGGTAAAACGGAGCAGTGGGGTGACATGTGACGAGGGTAAGACAGAGCAGTGGGGTGCCGTGAGATGAGGGTAAGACAGAGCAGTGGGGTGACGTGAGATTGGGAGTAAGACAAAGCAATGGGGTGCCGTGAGACGAGGGTAAGACAGAGCAGTGGCGTTACGTGAGATGAGGGTAAGACAGAACAGTGGGGTGACATGAGACGAGGGAAAGACAGAGCTGTGGGGTGACGAGAGACGAGGGTAAGACAGAGCAGTGGGGTGACGTGAGACAAGGGTAAGACAGAGCAGTGGGCTGACATGCGATGAGGGTAAGACAGAGCAGTGGGGTGACGTTAGATTGGGGGTAAAACAGAGCAGTGGGGTGATGTGAGACGAGGGTAAGACAGAGCAGTGGGGTGACATGAGATGAGGGGAAGACAGAGCAGTGGGGTGACATGCGAGGAGGGTAAGACAGAGCAGAGGGGTGACTTGAGATGAGGGTAAAACAGAGCAGTGGGGTGACATAAGACGAGGGTAAGACAGAGCAGTGGGGTGACGTGAGACGAGGGTAAAACAGAGCAGTGGGGTGACGTGAGACGAGGGTAAGACAGAGCAGTGGGGTGACGTGAGATTGGGGGTAAGACAGAGCAGTGGGGTGACATGAGACGAGGGTAAGACAGAACAGTGGGGTGATATGCGATGAGGGTAAGACAGAGCAGTTGGGTGACGTGAGATGAGGGTAAGACAGAGCAGTGGGGTGACGCAAGATGAGGGTAAGACAGAACAGTGGGGTGACATGCGATGAGGTTAAGACAGAGCAGTGGGGTGACATGAGATGAGGGTAAAACAGAGCAGTGGGGTGACGCAAGACGAGGGTAAGACAGAGCAGTGGGGTGACATGAGACATGGGTAACACAGAGCAGTGCGGTGAGGTGAGGGTAAGACAGCAGTGGGGTGACATGCGACGAGGGTAAGACAAAGCAGTGGGGTGACGTGAGACGAGGGTAAGACAGAGCAGTGGGGTGACGCAAGACAAGGGTAAGACAGAGCAGTGGAGTGACATGCGATGAGGGTAAGACAGCAGTGGGGTGAAGTGAGACGGGGCTAAAACAGAGCAGAGGGGTGACGTGAGACTAGGGTAAGACAGCAGTGGGGTGACGTGAGACGAGGGTAAGACAAAGCAGTGGGGTGACATGCGACGATGGTAAGACAGAGTAGTGGGGTGACGTGAGACAAGGGTAAGACAGAGCAGTGGGGTGACATGAGACAAGGGTAAGACAGAGCAGTGGGACAACGTGATACGAGGGTAAGACAGCGCAGTGGGGTGACGTAAGACGAGGGTAAAACAGAGCCGTGGGGTGACGCAAGATGAAGGTAAGCCAGAGCAGTGGGGTGACGTGAGACAAGGGTAAGCCAGAGCAGTGGGGTGACGTGAGACGAGGGTAAGACAGAGCAGTGGGACAACGTGAGACGAGTGTAAGACAGCGCAGTGGGGTGACGTAAGACGAGGGGAAAACAGAGCTGTGGGGTGACGCAAGACGAAGGTAAGCCAGAGCAGTGGGGTGACGTGAGACAAGGGTAAGCCAGAGCAGTGGGGTGACGTGAGACGAGGGTATGACAGAGCAGTAGGGTGACGTGAGACGAGGGTAAGGCAGCAGTGGGGTGACATGAGATGAGCATAAAACAGAGGAGTGGGGTGACATGAGACAAGGGTAAGACAGAGCAGTGGGGTGACATGAGAGGAGGGTAAGACAGAGCAGTGGGGTGACGTGAGATGAAGGTAAGACAGAGCAGTGAGGTGACGTGAGACAAGGTTAAGACAGAGCAGTGGGGTGACATGAGACGAGGGTAAGACAGAGCAGTGGGGTGACGTGATACGAGGGTAAGACAGAGCAGTGGGATGAGGTAAGACGAGGGTAAAACAGCAATGGGGTGACGTGAGATGAGGGTAAGACAGAGCAGTGGTTGACGTGAGACAAGGGTAAGACAGAGCAGTGGGGTGATGTGAGATTGGGGGTAAGAGAGAGCAGTGGGGTGACATAAAACGAAGGTAAGACAGAGCAGTGGGGTCACATGAGACGAGCGAGGGTAAGACCGAGCAGTGTGGTGACATGAGACAAGGGTAAGACAGAGCAGTGGGGTGCCATGAGACGAGGGTAAGACAGAGCAGTGGGGTGATGTGAGACGAGGGTCAGACAGAGCATTGGGGTGACGTGAGACGAGGGTAAGACAGAGCAGTGGGGTGACATAAAACGATGGTAAGACAGAGCAGTGGGGTGGCGTGAGACGAGGGTAAGACAGAGCAGTGGGGTGACATGCGATGAGGGTAAGACAGAGCAGTGGGGTGGCGTGAGACGAGGGTAAGACAGAGCAGTGGGGTGACATGCGATGAGGGTAAAACAGAGCAGTGGGGTGGCGTGAGACGAGGGTAAGACAGAGCAGTGGGGTGACATGCGATGAGGGTAAGACAGAGCAGTGGGGTGACGTGAGACGAGGGTAAGACAAAGCAGTGGGGTGACGTGAGGCGAGGGTAAGACAGAGAAGTGGGGTGACGTGAGACGAGTGTAAAACAGAGCAGTGGGGTGACATGCGATGAGGGTAAAACAGAGCAGTGGGGTGACGTGAGACGAGGATAAAAAAGAGCAGTGGGGTGACGTGAGACGAGGGTAAGACAGAGCAGTGGGGTGACATGTGACGAGGGTAAAACAGCAGTGGGGTGAAGTGAGACGGGGCTAAGACAGAGCAGAGGGGTGACGTGAGACGAGGGTAAGACAGAGCAGTGGGGTGACATGCGACGAGGGTAAGACAGAGCAGTGGGGTGACATGAGACGAGGGTAAGACGGAGGACTGGGGTGACATGCGACGAGGGTAAGACAGAGCAGTGGGGTGACGTGAGATTGGGAATAAGACAGAGCAGTGGGGTGACATGAGACGAGGGTAAGACAGAGCAGTGGGTTGACGTGAGACAAGGGTAAAACAGAGCAGTGGGACAACGCGAGACGAGGGTAAAGCTGCGCAGTGGAGTGACATAAGACAAGGGTATGACAGAGCAGTGCAGTGCGGTGAGGTGAGGGTAAGACAGAACAGTGGGGTGACGTGAGATGAGGGTAAGACAGAGCAGTGGGGTGACTTGAGACGAGGGTAAGCCAGAGCAGTGGGGTACCGTGAGACGAGGGAAAGACAGAGCTGTGGGGTGACGTGAGACGAGGGTAAGACAGAGCAGTGGGGTGACGTGAGATGAGGGTAAGACAGAGCAGTGGGCTGACATGCGATGAGGGTAAGACAGAGCAGTGGGGTGGTGTGAGACGAGAGTAAGACAGAGCAGTGGAGTGACGCCAGACACGGGTAAGACAGAGCAGTGGGGTGACATGTGATGAGGGTAAGACAGAGCAGTGGGGTGACGCAAGACAAGGGTAAGACAGAGCAGTGGGGTGACATGCGACGAGTGTAAGACAGCAGTGGGGTGACGTGAGATGAGGGTAAGACAGAGCAGTGGGGTGACATGAGAGGAGGGTAAGACAGAGCAGTGGGGTGACATGTGACGAGGGTAAGACAGAGCAGTGGGGTGCCGTGAGATGAGGGTAAAACAGAGCAGTGGGGTGACGTGAGATTGGGAGTAAGACAGAGCAGTGGGGTGACGTGAGACGAAGGTAAGACAGAGCAGTGGGGTGACATGAGACGAGGGTAAGCCAGAGCAGTGGGGTACCGTGAGATGAGGGTAAGACAGAGCAGTGGGGTGACGTGAGATTGGGAGTAAGACAGAGCAGTGGGCTGACATGCGATGAGGGTAAGACAGAGCAGTGGGGTGACGTGAAACGAGAGTAACACAGAGCAGTGCGGTGAGGTGAGGGTAAAACGGAGCAGTGGGGTGACATGTGACGAGGGTAAGACAGAGCAGTGGGGTGCCATGAGATGAGGGTAAGACAGAGCAGTGGGGTGACGTGAGATTGGGAGTAAGACAAAGCAATGGGGTGCCGTGAGACGAGGGTAAGACAGAGCAGTGGGGTGACGTGAGATGAGGGTAAGACAGAACAGTGGGGTGACGTGAGATGAGGGAAAGACAGAGCTGTGGGGTGACGAGAGACAAGGGTAAGACAGAGCAGTGGGGTGACGTGAGACAAGGGTAAGACAGAGCGGTGGGCTGACATGCGATGAGGGTAAGACAGAGCAGAGGGGTGACGTGAGACAAGGGTAAGACAGAGCAGTGGGGTGACATTAGATTGGGGGTAAAACAGAGCAGTGGGGTGACGTGAGACGAGGGTAAGACAGAGCAGTGGGGTGACATGAGATGAGGGGAAGACAGAGCAGTGGGGTGACATGCGATGAGGGTAAGACAGAGCAGAGGGGTGACGTGAGATGAGGGTAAAACAGAGCAGTGGGGTGACATGAGACAAGGGTAACACAGAGCAGTGGGGTGACGTGAGACGAGGGTAAGCCAGAGCAGTGGGGTGACGTGAGACGAGGGTAAGACAGAGCAGTGGGACAACGTGAGACGAGTGTAAGACAGCGCAGTGGGGTGACGTAAGACGAGCGGAAAACAGAGCTGTGGGGTGACGCAAGACGAAGGTAAGCCAGAGCAGTGGGGTGACTTGAGACAAGGATAAGCCAGAGCAGTGGGGTGACGTGAGACGAGGGTATGACAGAGCAGTAGGGTGACGTGAGACAAGGGTAAGGCAGCAGTGGGGTGACATCAGATGAGCATAAAACAGAGGAGTGGGGTGACATGAGACAAGGGTAAGACAGAGCAGTGGGGTGACATGAGAGGAGGGTAAGACAGAGCAGTGGGGTGACGTGAGATGAAGGTAAGACAGAGCAGTGAGGTGACGTGAGACAAGGTTAAGACAGAGCAGTGGGGTGACATGAGACGAGGGTAAGACAGAGCAGTGGGGTGACGTGATACGAGGGTAAGACAGAGCAGTGGGATGAGGTAAGACAAGGGTAAAACAGCAATGGGGTGACGTGAGATGAGGGTAAGACAGAGCAGTGGTTGACGTGAGACAAGGGTAAGACAGAGCAGTGGGGTGATGTGAGATTGGGGGTAAGAGAGAGCAGTGGGGTGACATAAAACGAAGGTAAGACAGAGCAGTGGGGTCACATGAGACGAGCGAGGGTAAGACCGAGCAGTGTGGTGACATGAGACAAGGGTAAGACAGAGCAGTGGGGTGCCATGAGACGAGGGTAAGACAGAGCAGTGGGGTGATGTGAGACGAGGGTCAGACAGAGCATTGGGGTGACGTGAGACGAGGGTAAGACAGAGCAGTGGGGTGACATAAAACGATGGTAAGACAGAGCAGTGGGGTGGCGTGAGACGAGGGTAAGACAGAGCAGTGGGGTGACATGCGATGAGGGTAAGACAGAGCAGTGGGGTGGCGTGAGACGAGGGTAAGACAGAGCAGTGGGGTGACATGCGATGAGGGTAAAACAGAGCAGTGGGGTGGCGTGAGACGAGGGTAAGACAGAGCAGTGGGGTGACATGCGATGAGGGTAAGACAGAGCAGTGGGGTGACGTGAGACGAGGGTAAGACAAAGCAGTGGGGTGACGTGAGGCGAGGGTAAGACAGAGAAGTGGAGTGACGTGAGACGAGTGTAAAACAGAGCAGTGGGGTGACATGCGATGAGGGTAAAACAGAGCAGTGGGGTGACGTGAGACGAGGATAAAAAAGAGCAGTGGGGTGACGTGAGACGAGGGTAAGACAGAGCAGTGGGGTGACATGTGACGAGGGTAAAACAGCAGTGGGGTGAAGTGAGACGGGGCTAAGACAGAGCAGAGGGGTGACGTGAGATGAGGGTAAGACAGAGCAGTGGGGTGACATGCGACGAGGGTAAGACAGAGCAGTGGGGTGACATGAGACGAGGGTAAGACGGAGGACTGGGGTGACATGCGACGAGGGTAAGACAGAGCAGTGGGGTGACGTGAGATTGGGAGTAAGACAGAGCAGTGGGGTGACATGAGACGAGGGTAAGACAGAGCAGTGGGTTGACGTGAGACAAGGGTAAAACAGAGCAGTGGGACAACGCGAGACGAGGGTAAAGCTGCGCAGTGGAGTGACATAAGACGAGGGTATGACAGAGCAGTGCAGTGCGGTGAGGTGAGGGTAAGACAGAACAGTGGGGTGACGTGAGATGAGGGTAAGACAGAGCAGTGGGGTGACTTGAGACGAGGGTAAGCCAGAGCAGTGGGGTACCGTGAGACGAGGGAAAGACAGAGCTGTGGGGTGACGTGAGACGAGGGTAAGACAGAGCAGTGGGGTGACGTGAGACGAGGGTAAGACAGAGCAGTGGGCTGACATGCGATGAGGGTAAGACAGAGCAGTGGGGTGGGGTGAGACGAGAGTAAGACAGAGCAGTGGAGTGACGCAAGACACGGGTAAGACAGAGCAGTGGGGTGACATGTGATGAGGGTAAGACAGAGCAGTGGGGTGACGCAAGACAAGGGTAAGACAGAGCAGTGGGGTGACATGCGACGAGGGTAAGACAGCAGTGGGGTGACGTGAGACGAGGGTAAGACAGAGCAGTGGGGTGACATGAGAGGAGGGTAAGACAGAGCAGTGGGGTGACATGTGACGAGGGTAAGACAGAGCAGTGGGGTGCCGTGAGATGAGGGTAAGACAGAGCAGTGGGGTGACGTGAGATTGGGAGTAAGACAGAGCAGTGGGGTGACGTGAGACGAAGGTACGACAGAGCAGTGGGGTGACATGAGACGAGGGTAAGCCAGAGCAGTGGGGTACCGTGAGATGAGGGTAAGACAGAGCAGTGGGGTGACGTGAGATTGGGAGTAAGACAGAGCAGTGGGCTGACATGCGATGAGGGTAAGACAGAGCAGTGGGGTGACGTGAAACGAGAGTAACACAGAGCAGTGCGGTGAGGTGAGGGTAAAACGGAGCAGTGGGGTGACATGTGACGAGGGTAAGACAGAGCAGTGGGGTGCCATGAGATGAGGGTAAGACAGAGCAGTGGGGTGACGTGAGATTGGGAGTAAGACAAAGCAATGGGGTGCCGTGAGACGAGGGTAAGACAGAGCAGTGGGGTGACGTGAGATGAGGGTAAGACAGAACAGTGGGGTGACGTGAGACGAGGGAAAGACAGAGCTGTGGGGTGACGAGAGACGAGGGTAAGACAGAGCAGTGGGGTGACGTGAGACAAGGGTAAGACAGAGCGGTGGGCTGACATGCGATGAGGGTAAGACAGAGCAGAGGGGTGACGTGAGACGAGGGTAAGACAGAGCAGTGGGGTGACATTAGATTGGGGGTAAAACAGAGCAGTGGGGTGACGTGAGACGAGGGTAAGACAGAGCAGTGGGGTGACATGAGATGAGGGGAAGACAGAGCAGTGGGGTGACATGCGATGATGGTAAGACAGAGCAGAGGGGTGACGTGAGATGAGGGTAAAACAGAGCAGTGGGGTGACATGAGACAAGGGTAACACAGAGCAGTGGGGTGACGTGAGACGAGGGTAAGACAGAGCAGTGGGGTGACGTGAGACCAGGGTAAGACAGAGCAGTGGGGTGACGTGAGATTGGGGGTAAGACAGAGCAGTGGGGTGACATGAGACGAGGGTAAGACAGAGCAGTTGGGTGACGTGAGATGAGGGTAAGACAGAGCAGTGGGGTGACGCAAGATGAGGGTAAGACAGAGCAGTGGGGTGACATGAGATGAGGGTAAAACAGAGCAGTGGGGTGACGCAAGACGAGGGTAAGACAGAGCAGTGGGGTGACATGAGACAAGGGTAACACAGAGCAGTGCGGTGAGGTGAGGGTAAGACAGCAGTGGGGTGACATGCGACGAGGGTAAGACAGAGCAGTGGGGTGACGTGAGACGAGGGTAAGACAGAGCAGTGGGGTGACGCAAGACAAGGGTAAGACAGAGCAGTGGAGTGACATGCGATGAGGGTAAGACAGCAGTGGGGTGAAGTGAGACGGGGCTAAAACAGAGCAGAGGGGTGACGTGAGACTAGGCTAAGACAGCAGTGGGGTGACGTGAGACGAGGGTAAGACAAAGCAGTGGGGTGACATGCGACGAGGGTAAGACAGAGTAGTGGGGTGACGTGAGACAAGGGTAAGACAGACCAGTGGGGTGACATGAGACAAGGGTAAGACAGAGCAGTGGGACAACGTGAGACGAGGGTAAGACAGCGCAGTTGGGTGACGTAATTCGAGGGTAAAACGGAGCCGTGGGGTGACGCAAGATGAAGGAAAGCCAGAGCAGTGGGGTGACGTGAGACAAGGGTAAGCCAGAGCAGTGGGGTGACGTGAGACGAGGGTAAGACAGAGCAGTAGGGTGACGTGGGACGAGGGTAAGACAGAGCAGTGGGACAACGCGAGACGAGGGTAAAGCAGCGCAGTGGGGTGACGTAAGACGAGGGTAAAACAGAGCCGTGGGGTGGCGCAAGACGAAGGTAAGCCAGAGCAGTGGGGTGACGTGAGACGAGGGTAAGACAGGGCAGTGGGACAACGTGAGACGAGGGTAAGACAGCGCAGTGGGGTGACGTAAGACGAGGGGAAAACAGAGCTGTGGGGTGACGCAAGACGAAGGTAAGCCAGAGCAGTGGGGTGACGTGAGACAAGGGTAAGCCAGAGCAGTGGGGTGACGTGAGACGAGGGTATGACAGAGCAGTAGGGTGACGTGAGACGAGGGTAAGACAGCAGTGGGGTGACATGAGATGAGCGTAAAACAGAGGAGTGGGGTGACAGGAGACAAGGGTAAGACAGAGCAGTGGGGTGACATGAGAGGAGGGTAAGACAGAGCAGTGGGGTGACGTGAGATGAAGGTAAGACAGAGCAGTGAGGTGACGTGAGACGAGGTTAAAGCAGAGCAGTGGGGTGACGCAAGACGAAGGTAAGACAGAGCAGTGAGGTGACATGAGACGAGGTTAAGACAGAGCAGTGGGGTGACATGAGACGAGGGTAAGACAGAGCAGTGGGGTGACGTGATACGAGGGTAAGACAGAGCAGTGGGATGAGGTAAGACGAGGGTAAAACAGCAATGGGGTGACGTGAGATGAGGGTAAGACAGAGCAGTGGTTGATGTGAGACAAGGGTAAGACAGAGCAGTGGGGTGATGTGAAATTGGGGGTAAGACAGAGCAGTGGGGTGACATAAAACGAAGGTAAGACAGAGCAGTGGGGTCACATGAGACGAGCGAGGGTAAGACCGAGCAGTGTGGTGACATGAGACAAGGGTAAGACAGAGCAGTGGGGTGCCATGAGACGAGGGTAAGACAGCAGGTGGGTGACGTGAGACGAGGGAAAGACAGAGCTGTGGGGTGATGTGAGACGAGGGTAAGACAGAGCAGTGGGGTGACGTGAGACGAGGGTAAGACAGAGCAGTGGGGTGACGTGAGACGAGGGTCAGACAGAGCAGTCGGCTGACATGCGATGAGGGTAAGACAGCAGGTGGGTGACGTGAGACGAGGGAAAGACAGAGCTGTGGGGTGATGTGAGACGAGGGTAAGACAGAGCAGTGGGGTGACGTGAGACGAGGGTAAGACAGAGCAGTGGGGTGACGTGAGACAAGGGTAAGACAGAGCTTTGGGGTGATGTGGGATGAGGGTAAGACAGCAGGTGGGTGACGTGAGACGAGGGAAAGACAGAGCTGTGGGGTGATGTGAGACGAGGGTAAGACAGAGCAGTGGGGTGACGTGAGACGAGGGTAAGACAGAGCAGTGGGGTGACATGAGACAAGGTTAAGACAGAGCAGTGGGACAACGTGAGATGAGGGTAAGACAGCGCAGTGGGGTGACGTAAGACGAGGGTAAGACAGACCAGTGGGGTGACATGAGACAAGGGTAAGACAGAGCAGTGGGACAACGTGAGACGAGGGTAAGACAGCGCAGTGGGGTGACGTAAGACGAGGGTAAAACAGAGCTTTGGGGTGACGTGGGATGAGGGTAAGACAGAGCAGTGGGGTGACATGAGACGAGGGTAAGACAGAGCAGTGGTCTGACATGCGATGAGGGTAAGACAGAGCAGTGGGGTGACGTGAGACGAGGGTAAGCCAGAGCAGTGGGGTGATGGATTGGGGGTAAGTCAGAGCAGTGGGGTGACATGAGATGAGGGGAAGACAGAGCAGTGGGGTGACATGCGATGAAGGTAAAACAGAGCAGAGGGGTGACGTGAGATGAGGGTAAGACAGAGCAGTGGGGTGACATGAGACGAGGGTAAGACAGAGCAGTGGGGTGATGTGAGACCAGGGTAAGACAGAGCAGTGGGGTGACGTGAGATTGGGGGTAAGACAGAGCGGTGGGGTGACGTGAGACGAGGGTAAGACAGAGCAGTGGGGTGACATGAGACGAGGGTAAGACAGAGCATTGGGGTGACATGCGATGAACGTAAGACAGAGCAGTTGGATGACGTGAGATGAGGGTAAGACAGAGCAGTGGGGTGACGCAAGACGAGGGTAAGACCGAACAGTGGGGTGACGCAAGATGAGGGTAAGACAGAACAGTGGGGTGACATGCGATGAGGTTAAGACAGAGCAATGGGGTGCCGTGAGACGAGGGTAAGACAAAGCAGTGGGGTGCCGTGAGACGAGGGTAAGACAGAGCTGTGGGGTGACATGCGATGAGGGTAAGACAGAGCAGTGGGGTGACATGAGACGAGGGTAAGACAAAGCAGTGGGGTGACGTGAGACGAGGGTAAGACAGAGCAGTGGGGTGAAGTGAGACGAGGGTAAGACAGAGCAGTGGGGTGACGTGAGACGAGGGTAAGACAGAGCAGTGGGGTGAAGTGAGACGAGGGTAAGGCAGAGCAGTGGGGTGATGTGAGATGACGGTAAGACAGAGCAGTGGGGTGACGTGAGATGAGGGAAAGACAGAGCTGTGGGGTGACGTGAGACGAGGGTAAGACAGAGCAGTGGGCTGACATGCGATGATTGTAATACAGAGCAGTGGGGTGACGTGAGACGAGGGAAAGACAGAGCTGTGGGGTGACGTGAGACAAGGGTAAGACAGAGCAGTGGGGTGACGTGAGACAAGGGTAAGACAGAGCAGTGGGCTGACATGCGATGAGGGTAAGACAGAGCAGTGGGGTGACGTGAGACGAGGGTAAGACAGAGCAGTGGGGTGACGTTAGATTGGGGGTAAAACAGAGCAGTGGGGTGACGTGAGACGAGGGTAAGACAGAGCAGTGGGGTGACATGAGATGAGGAAAAGACAGAGCAGTGGGGTGACATGCGATGAGGGTAAGAACGAGCAGAGGGGTGACGTGAGATGAGGGTGAAACAGAGCAGTGGGGTTACCTGAGACGAGGGTAAGACAGAGCAGTGGGGTGAGGTGAGACCAGGGTAAGACAGAGCAGTGGGGTGACATAAGACGAGGGTAAGACAGAGCAGTGGAGTGACATGAGACGAGGGTAAGACAGAGCAGTGGGGTGATATGCAATGAGGGTAAGACAGAGCAGTTGGGTGACGTGAGATGAGGGTAAGACAGAGCACTGGGGTGACGCAAGATGAGGGTAAGACAGAACAATGGGGTAACATTCGATGAGGTTAAGACAGAGCAGTGGGGTGACGTGAGATGAGGGTAAAACAGAGCAGTGGGGTGACGCAAGACGAGGGTAAGACAGAGAGGTGGGGTGACATGCGACGAGGGTAAGACAGAGCAGTGGGGTGACATGAGACAAGGGTAACACAGAGCGGTGAGGTGAGGGTAAGACAGCAGTGGGGTGACATGCGACGAGGGTAAGACAGAGCAGTGGGGTGACGTGAGACGAGGGTAAGACAGAGCAGCGGGGTGATGCAAGACAAGGGTAAGACAGAGCAGTGGGGTGACATGCGATGAGGGTAAGACAGCAGTGGGGTGAAGTGAGACGGGGCTAAAACAGAGCAGAGGGGTGATGTGAGACGAGGGTAAGACAGCAGTGGGGTGACATGAGACGAGGGTAAGACAGAGCAGTGGGGTGACATGCGACGAGGGTAAGACAGAGCAGTGGGGTGACGTGAGACAAGGGTAAGACAGAGCAGTGGGGTGACATGAGACAAGGGTAAGACGGAGCAGTGGGGTGACGTGAGACGAGGGTAAGACAGAGCAGTGGGGTGACGTGAGACAAGGGTAAGACAGAGCAGTGGGGTGACATGAGACAAGGGTAAGACAGAGCAGTGGGACAACGTGAGACGAGGGTAAGACAGCGCAGTGGGGTGACGTAAGACGAGGGTAAAAAAAGAGCCGTGGGGTGACGCAAGACGAAGGTAAGCCAGAGCAGTGGGGTGACGTGAGACGAAGGTAAGACAGAGCAGTGAGGTGACGTGAGACGAGGTTAAGACAGAGCAGTGGGGTGACATGAGACGAGGGTAAGACAGAGCAGTGGGGTGACTTGATACAAGGGTAAGACAGAGCAGTGGGGTGAGGTAAGACGAGGATAAACCAGCAATGGGGTGACGTGAGATGAGGGTAAAGCAGAGCAGTGGTTGACATGAGACAAGGGTAAGACAGAGCAGTGGGGTGACATAAAACGAAGGTAAGACATAGCAGTGGGGTCACATGAGACAAGCGAGGGTAAGACCGAGCAGTGTGGTGACATGAGACAAGGGTAAGACAGAGCAGTGGGGTGCCATGAGACGAGGGTAAGACTGAGCAGTGGGGTGACGTGAGACGAGGGTAAGACAGAGCAGTGGGGTGATGTGAGACGAGGGTAAGACAGAGCAGTGGGGTGACGTGAGACGAGGGTAAGACAGAGCAGTGGGGTGCCATGAGACGAGGGTAAGACAGAGCAGTGGGGTGATGTGAGACGAGGGTAAGACAGAGCAGTGGGGTGACGTGAGATGAGGGTAAGACAGAGCAGTGGGGTGACGTGAGACGAGGGTAAGACAGAGCAATGGGGTGACGTGAGATGAGGGTAAGGCAGAGCAGTGGGGTGACATAAAACGAAGGTAAGACATAGCAGTGGGGTCACATGAGACAAGCGAGGGTAAGACCGAGCAGTGTGGTGACATGAGACGAGGGTAAAACAGAGCTGTGGGGTGACATGCGATGAGGGTAAGACAGAGCAGTGGGGTGACATGAGACGAGGGTAAGACAGAGCAGTGGGGTGACGTGAGACGAGGGTAAGACAGAGCAGTGGGGTGAAGTGAGACGAGGGTAAGACAGAGCAGTGGGGTGACGTGAGACGAGGGTAAGACAGAGCAGTGGGGTGACGTGAAACGAGAGTAACACAGAGCAGTGCGGTGAGGTGAGGGTAAGGCAGAGCAGTGGGGTGATGTGAGATGAGGGTAAGACAGAGCAGTGGGGTGACGTGAGACGAGGGAAAGACAGAGCTGTGGGGTGACGTGAGACGAGGGTAAGACAGAGCAGTGGGGTGACGTGAGACGAGGGTAAGACAGAGCAGTGGGCTGACATGCGATGATTGTAAGACAGAGCAGTGGGGTGACGTGAGACGAGGGAAAGACAGAGCTGTGGGGTGACGTGAGACAAGGGTAAGACAGAGCAGTGGGGTGACGTGAGACGAGGGTAAGACAGAGCAGTGGGCTGACATGCGATGAGGGTAAGACAGAGCAGTGGGGTGACGTGAGACGAGGGTAAGACAGAGCAGTGGGGTGACGTTAGATTGGGGGTAAAACAGAGCAGTGGGGTGACGTGAGATGAGGAAAAGACAGAGCAGTGGGGTGACATGCGATGAGGGTAAGACAGAGCAGAGGGGTGACGTGAGATGAGGGTGAAACAGAGCAGTGGGGTGACCTGAGACGAGGCTAAGACAGAGCAGTGGGGTGTCGTGAGACGAGGGTAAGACAGAGCAGTGGGGTGACGTGAGACCAGGGTAAGACAGAGCAGTGGGGTGACATAAGACGAGGGTAAGACAGAGCAGTGGGGTGACATGAGACGAGGGTAAGACAGAGCAGTGGGGTGATGTGAGACGAGGGTAAGACAGCAGTGGGGTGACATGAGACGAGGGTAAGACAGAGCAGTGGGGTGACATGCGACGAGGGTAAGACAGAGCAGTGGGGTGACGTGAGACAAGGGTAAGACAGAGCAGTGGGGTGACATGAGACAAGGGTAAGACGGAGCAGTGGGGTGACGTGAGACGAGGGTAAGACAGAGCAGTGGGGTGACATGAGACGAGGGTAAGACAGAGCAGTGGGGTGACTTGATACAAGGGTAAGACAGAGCAGTGGGGTGAGGTAAGACGAGGATAAACCAGCAATGGGGTGACGTGAGATGAGGGTAAGACAGAGCAGTGGGCTGACATGCGATGAGGGTAAGACAGAGCAGTGGGGTGACGTGAGACGAGGGTAAGACAGAGCAGTGGGGTGACGTTAGATTGGGGGTAAAACAGAGCAGTGGGGTGACGTGAGATGAGGAAAAGACAGAGCAGTGGGGTGACATGCGATGAGGGTAAGACAGAGCAGAGGGGTGACGTGAGATGAGGGTGAAACAGAGCAGTGGGGTGACCTGAGACGAGGCTAAGACAGAGCAGTGGGGTGACGTGAGACGAGGGTAAGACAGAGCAGTGGGGTGACGTGAGACCAGGGTAAGACAGAGCAGTGGGGTGACATAAGACGAGGGTAAGACAGAGCAGTGGGGTGACATGAGACAAGGGTAAGACAGAGCAGTGGGACAACGTGAGACGAGGGTAAGACAGCGCAGTGGGGTGACGTAAGACGAGGGTAAAACAGAGCCGTGGGGTGACGCAAGACGAAGGTAAGCCAGAGCAGTGAGGTGACGTGAGACGAGGTTAAGACAGAGCAGTGGGGTGACATGAGACGAGGGTAAGACAGAGCAGTGGGGTGACTTGATACAAGGGTAAGACAGAGCAGTGGGGTGAGGTAAGACGAGGGTAAAACAGCAATGGGGTGACGTGAGATGAGGGTAAGGCAGAGCAGTGGTTGACATGAGACAAGGGTAAGACAGAGCAGTGGGGTGACATAAAACGAAGGTAAGACATAGCAGTGGGGTCACATGAGACAAGCGAGGGTAAGACCGAGCAGTGTGGTGACATGAGACAAGGGTAAGACAGAGCAGTGGGGTGCCATGAGACGAGGGTAAGACAGAGCAGTGGGGTGACGTGAGACCAGGGTAAGACAGAGCAGTGGGGTGACATAAGACGAGGGTAAGACAGAGCAGTGGGGTGACATGAGACGAGGGTAAGACAGAGCAGTGGGGTGATGTGAGACGAGGGTAAGACAGCAGTGGGGTGACATGAGACGAGGGTAAGACAGAGCAGTGGGGTGACATGCGACGAGGGTAAGACAGAGCAGTGGGGTGACGTGAGACAAGGGTAAGACAGAGCAGTGGGGTGACATGAGACAAGGGTAAGACGGAGCAGTGGGGTGACGTGAGACGAGGGTAAGACAGAGCAGTGGGGTGACGTGAGACAGGGGTAAGACAGAGCAGTGGGGTGACATGAGACAAGGGTAAGACAAAGCAGTGGGACAACGTGAGACGAGGGTAAGACAGCGCAGTGGGGTGACGTAAGACGAGGGTAAAACAGAGCCGTGGGGTGACGCAAGACGAAGGTAAGCCAGAGCAGTGAGGTGACGTGAGACGAGGTTAAGACAGAGCAGTGGGGTGACATGAGACGAGGGTAAGACAGAGCAGTGGGGTGACTTGATACAAGGGTAAGACAGAGCAGTGGGGTGAGGTAAGACGAGGGTAAAACAGCAATGGGGTGACGTGAGATGAGGGTAAGGCAGAGCAGTGGTTGACATGAGACAAGGGTAAGACAGAGCAGTGGGGTGACATAAAACGAAGGTAAGACATAGCAGTGGGGTCACATGAGACAAGCGAGGGTAAGACCGAGCAGTGTGGTGACATGAGACAAGGGTAAGACAGAGCAGTGGGGTGCCATGAGACGAGGGTAAGACAGAGCAGTGGGGTGACGTGAGACGAGGGTAAGACAGAGCAGTGGGGTGATGTGAGACGAGGGTAAGACAGAGCAGTGGGGTGACGTGAAACGAGGATAAGACAGAGCAGTGGGGTGACGTGAGACGAGGGTAAAACAGAGCAGTGGGGTGACATGAGATGAGGGGAAGACAGAGCAGTGGGGTGACATGCGATGAAGGTAAAACAGAGCAGAGGGGTGACGTGAGATGAGGGTAAGACAGAGCAGTGGGGTGACATGAGACGAGGGTAAGACAGAGCAGTGGGGTGACGTGAGACCAGGGTAAGACAGAGCAGTGGGGTGACGTGAGACCAGGGTAAGACAGAGCAGTGGGTGACGTGAGACGAGGGTAAAACAGAGCAGTGGGGTGACATAAGACGAGGGTAAGACAGAGCAGTGGGGTGACATGAGACGAGGGTAAGACAGAGCAGTGGGGTGACGTGAGACCAGGGTAAGACAGAGCAGTGGGGTGACGTGAGACCAGGGTAAGACAGAGCAGTGGGTGACGTGAGACGAGGGTAAAACAGAGCAGTGGGGTGACATAAGACGAGGGTAAGACAGAGCAGTGGGCTGACATGAGACGAGGGTAAGACAGAGCAGTGGGGTGACATACGATGAAGGTAAGACAGAGCAGTTGGGTGACGTGAGATGAGGGTAAGACCGAGCAGTGGGGTGACGCAAGACGAGGGTAAGAAGGAGCAGTGGGGTGACATGCGACGAGGGGAAGACAGAGCACTGGGGTGACGTGAGATGAGGGTAAGACAGAGCAGTGGGGTGACGCAAGACGAGTGTAAGACAGAGCAGTGGGGTGACATGCGATGAGGGTAAGATAGAGCAGTGGGGTGACATGCGACGAGGGTAAGACAGCAGTGGGGTGAAGTGGGACGAGGGTAAAACAGAGCAGAGGGGTTGACGTGAGACGAGGGTAAGACAGCAGTGGGGTGACGTGAGACGAGGGTAAAACAGAGCAGTGGGTTGACATGAGACAAGGGTAAAACAGAGCAGTCAGGTGACATGAGACGAGGGTAAGACAGAGCAGTGGGGTGACATGAGACGAGGGTAAGACAGAGTAGTGGGTTGGCGTGAGACAAGGGTAAAACAGAGCAGTGGGGTGACGTGAGGCAAGGGTAAGACAGAGCAGTGGGGTGGCGTGAGACGAGGGTAAGACAGAGCAGTGGTACAACGTGAGACGAGGGTAAGACAGAGCAGTGGGGTGATGTAAGACGAGGGTAAGACAGAGCCGTGGGGTGACGCAAGATGAAGGTAAGACAGAGCAGTAGGGTGACGTGAGACGAGGGTAAGACAGAGCAGTGGGGTGACATGAGACAAGAGTAAGACAGTACTGGGGTGACATGAGATGAGCGTAAGACAGAGCAGTGGGGTGATGTGAGACAAGGGTAAAACAGAGCAGTTTGGTGACATGCGACGAGGGTAAGACAGAGCAGTGGGGTGACGTGAGACGAGGGTAAGACCGAGCAGTGGGGTGACATGCGATGAGGGTAAGACAGAGCAGTGGGGTGACGCAAGACAAGGGTAAGACAGAGCAGTGGGGTGACATGCGACGAGGGTAAGGCAGAGCAGTGGGGTGACGTGAGATTGGGAGTAAGACAGAGCAGTGGGGTGTCGTGAGACGAGGGTAAGACAGAGCAGTGGGTTGACGTGAGACAAGGGTAAGACAGAGCAGTGGGGTGACATGAGACAAGGGTAAGACAGAGCAGTGGGACAACGTGAGATGAGGGTAAGACAGCGCAGTGGAGTGACGTAAGACGAGGGTAAAACAGAGCCGTGGGGTGACGCAAGACGAAGGTAAGCCAGAGCAGTGGGGTGACGTGGGACGAGGGTAAGACAGAGCAGTGGGGTGACGTGAGACGAGGGTAAGACAGAGCAGTGGGGTGACATGAGAGGAGGGTAAGACAGAGCAGTGGGGTGACGTGAGACGAGGGTAAGCCAGAGCAGTGGGGTGACGTGAGACGAGGGTAGGACAGAGCAGTGGGGTGACGTGAGATTGGGGGTAAAACAGAGCAGTGGGGTGACGCAAGACGAAGGTAAGACAGAGCAGTGAGGTGACGTGAGACGAGGTTAAGACAGAGCAGTGGGGTGACGTAAGACAAGGGTAAACAGCAATGGGGTGACGTGAGATGGGGTAAGACAGAGCAGTGGGGTGACATAAGACGAGGGTAAAACAGCAATGGGGTGACCTGAGATGAGGGTAAGACAGAGCAGTGGTTGACGTGAGAGAAGGGTAAGAGAGTGCAGTGGGGTGACGTGAGATTGGGGGTAAGACAGAGCAGTGGGATGACATAAAACGAAGGTAAGACAGAGCAGTGGGGTCACATGAGACGAGCGAGGGTAAGACCGAGCAGTGGGGTGACATGAGACAAGGGTAAGACAGAGCAGTGGGGTGACGTGAGACGAAGGTAAGACAGAGCAGTGGGTTGACATGAGACAAGGGTAAGCCCGAGCAGTGGGGTGACATGAGACGAGGGTAAGCCCGAGAAGTGGGGTACCGTGAGACGAGGGTAAGACAGAGCAGTGGGGTGAAGTGAGACGAGGGTAAGACAGAGCAGTCGGGTGACATGAGACGAGGGTACGACAGAGCAGTGGAGTGACGTGAGACGAGGGTAAGACAGAGCAGTGGGGTGAAGTGAGACGAGGGTAAGACAGAGCAGTCGGGTGACATGAGACGAGGGTACGACAGAGCAGTCGGGTGACATGAGACGAGGGTACGACAGAGCAGTGGAGTGACGTGAGACGAGGGTACGACAGAGCAGTGGGGTGCCGTGAGACGAGGGTAAGACAGAGCAGTGGGGTGATGTGAGGTGGGGTAAGACTGTGCAGTTGGGTGACGTGAGACGAGGGTCAGACAGAGCAGTGGGGTGATGTAAGACGAGGATAAGACAGAGCTGTGGGGTGACGCAAGACGAAGGTAAGACAGAGCAGTGGGTTGACGTGAGATGAGGGTAAGACAGACCAGTGGGGTGACGTGAGATGGGAGTAAGACAGAGCAGTGGGGTAATGTGAGACGAGGGTAAGACAGAGCAGTGGGGTGACATGAGACCAGGGTAAGCCAGTGCAATTGGGTGACGTGAAACGAGGGTAAGACAGAGCAGTGGGGTGACGTGAGACAAGGGTAAGACAGAGCAGTGGGGTGACGTGACACGAGGATAAGCCAGAGCAGTGGGGTGACATAAGACGAAGGTAAGACAGAGCAGTGGGTTGACATGAGACAAGGGTAAGACAGAGCAGTGGGGTGACGTGATACGAGGGTAAAACAGAGCAGTGGGGTGACGTAAGACGAGGGTAAAACAGCAATGGGGTGACCTGAGATGAGGGTAAGACAGAGCAGTGGTTGACGTGAGACAAGGGTAAGACAGAGCAGTGGGGTGACGTGAGATTGGGGGTAAAACAGAGCAGTGGGATGACATAAAACGAAGGTACGAGAGAGCAGTGGGGTCACATGAGACGAGCGAGGGTAAGACCGAGCAGTGGGGTGACATGAGACAAGGGTAAGACAGAGCAGTGGGGTGACGTGAGACGAAGGTAAGACAGAGCAGTGGGTTGACGTGAGACAAGGGTAAGCCCGAGCAGTGGGGTGACATGAGACAAGGGTAAGCCCGAGAAGTGGGGTACCCTGAGACTAGGGTAAGACAGAGCAGTGGGGTGAAGTGAGACGAGGGTAAGACAGAGCAGTCGGGTGACATGAGACGAGGGTACGACAGAGCAGTGGAGTGACGTGAGACGAGGGTAAGACAGAGCAGTGGGGTGAAGTGAGACGAGGGTAAGACAGAGCAGTCGGGTGACATGAGACGAGGGTACGACAGAGCAGTGGAGTGACGTGAGACGAGGGTACGACAGAGCAGTGGGGTGCCGTGAGACGAGGGTAAGACAGAGCAGTGGGGTGATGTGAGATGGGGTAAGACTGTGCAGTTGGGTGACGTGAGACGAGGGTAAGACAGAGCAGTGGGGTGATGTAAGACGAGGGTAAAACAGAGCTGTGGGGTGACGCAAGACGAAGGTAAGACAGAGCAGTGGATTGACGTGAGATGAGGGTAAGACAGACCAGTGGGGTGACGTGAGATGGGAGTAAGACAGAGCAGTGGGGTAATGTGAGACGAGGGTAAGACAGAGCAGTGGGGTGACATGAGACGAGGGTAAGCCAGAGCAGTGGGGTGACGTGAGATGAGGGTAGGACAGAGCAGTGGGGTGACGTGAGACGAGGGTAAGCCAGAGCAATGGGGTGACGTTAGACGATGGTAAGACAGAGCAGTGGGGTGACGTGAGACAAGGGTAAAACAGAGCAGTGGGGTGACGTGACACGAGGATAAGCCAGAGCAGTGGGGTGACATAAGACGAAGGTAAGACAGAGCAGTGGGTTGACATGAGACAAGGGTAAGCCAGAGCAGTGGGGTGATGTGAGACGAGGGTAAGACAGAGCAGTAGGGTGACATGAGACAAGGGTAAGACAGAGCAGTGGGGTGACATGAGACGAGGGTAAAACAGTAGTGGGGTGACATGAGATGAGTGTAAGACAGGGCAGTGGGGTGACATGAGACGAGGGTAAGACGGAGCAGTGGGGTGACGTGAGACGAGGGTAAGACAGAGCAGTGGGGTGACGTGAGATGAGGGTAAGACAGAGCAGCGGGGTGACGTGAGACGAGGGTAAGACAGAGCAGTGGGGTGATGAGACCAGGGTAAAAAAGCAGTGTGGTGACGTGAGATGAGGTTAAGACAGAGTAGTGGGGTGACGTGAGATGAGGGTAAGACAGAGCAGTGGGGTGACATGAGACGAGGGTAAGACAGAGCAGTGGGTTGGCGTGAGACAAGGGTAAAACAGAGCAGTGGGGTGACGTGAGGCAAGGGTAAAACAGAGCAGTGGGGTGGCATGAGACGAGGGTAAGACAGAGCAGTGGTACAACGTGAGACGAGGGTAAGACAGAGCAGTGGGGTGATGTATGACGAGGGTAAGACAGAGCCGTGGGGTGACGCAATTGGTAAGCCAGGGCAGTGGGGTGATGTGAGACAAGGGTAAGCCAGAGCAGTGGGGTGTCGTGAGACGAGGGTAAGACAGAGCAGTAGGGTGACGTGAGACGAGGGTAAGACAGAGCAGTGGGGTGACATGAGACAAGAGTAAGACAGTACTGGGGTGACATGAGATGAGCGTAAAACAGAGCAGTGGGGTGATGTGAGACAAGGGTAAAACAGAGCAGTTTGGTGACATGCGACGAGGGTAAGACAGAGCAGTGGGGTGACGTGAGACGAGGGTAAGACCGAGCAGTGGGGTGGCATGCGATCAGGGTAAGACAGAGCAGTGAGGTGATGTGAGACGAGGGTAAGACAGAGCAGTGGGGTGACATGCGATGAGGGTAAGACAGAGCAGTGGGGTGACGCAAGACAAGGGTAAGACAGAGCAGTGGGGCGACATGTGACGAGGGTAAGACATAGCAGTGGGGTGCCGTGAGATGAGGGTAAGGCAGAGCAGTGGGGTGACGTGAGATTGGGAGTAAGACAGAGCAGTGGGGTGTCATGAGACGAGGGTAAGACAGAGCAGTGGGTTGACGTGAGACAAGGGTAAGACAGAGCAGAGGGGTGACGTGAGATGAGGGTAAGACAACACTGGGGTGACGTGAGACGAGGGTAAGACAGAGCAATGGGGTGACATGCGACGAGCGTAAGACAGAGCAGTGGGGTGACATGAGACGAGGGTAAGACAGAGCAGTGGGGTGACATGCGACGAGGGTAAGACAGAGCAGTGGGGTGCCGTGAGATGAGGGTAAGGCAGAGCAGTGGGGTGACCTGAGATTGGGAGTAAGACAGAGCAGTGGGGTGTCATGAGACGAGGGTAAGACAGAGCAGTGGGTTGACGTGAGACAAGGGTAAGACAGAGCAGTGGGGTGACATGAGACAAGGGTAAGACAGAGCAGAGGGGTGACGTGAGATGAGGGTAAGACAACACTGGGGTGACGTGAGACGAGGGTAAGACAGAGCAATGGGGTGACATGCGACGAGCGTAAGACAGAGCAGTGGGGTGACATGAGACGAGGGTAAGACAGAGCAGTGGGGTGACATGCGACGAGGGTAAGACAGAGCAGTGGGGTGCCGTGAGATGAGGGTAAGGCAGAGCAGTGGGGTGACCTGAGATTGGGAGTAAGACAGAGCAGTGGGGTGTCATGAGACGAGGGTAAGACAGAGCAGTGGGACAACGTGAGACGAGGGTAAGACAGAGCAGTGGGGTGATGTGAGATGGGGTAAGACTGTGCAGTTGGGTGACGTGAGATTGGGAGTAAGACAGAGCAGTGGGGTGTCATGAAACGAGGGTAAGACAGAGCAGTGGGTTGACGTGAGACGAGGGTAAGACAGAGCAGTGGGGTGATGTAAGACGAGGGTAAAACAGAGCTGTGGGGTGACGCAAGACGAAGGTAAGACAGAGCAGTGGGTTGACGTGAGATGAGGGTAAGACAGACCAGTGGGGTGACGTGAGATGGGAGTAAGACAGAGCAGTGGGGTAATGTGAGACGAGGGTAAGACAGAGTGGGGTGACATGAGACGAGGGTAAGCCAGAGCAGTGGGGTGACGTGAGATGAGGGTAGGACAGAGCAGTGGGGTGACGTGAGACGAGGGTAAGCCAGAGCAATCGGGTGACGTGAGACGATGGTAAGACAGAGCAGTGGGGTGACGTGAGACAAGGGTAAGACAGAGCAGTGGGGTGACGTGACACGAGGATAAGCCAGAGCAGTGGGGTGACATAAGACGAAGGTAAGACAGAGCAGTGGGTTGACATGAGACAAGGGTAAGCCAGAGCAGTGGGGTGATGTGAGACGAGGGTAAGACAGAGCAGTAGGGTGACATGAGACAAGGGTAAGACAGAGCAGTGGGGTGACATGAGACGAGGGTAAAACAGTAGTGGGGTGACATGAGATGAGTGTAAGACAGGGCAGTGGGGTGACATGAGACGAGGGTAAGACGGAGCAGCGGGGTGACGTGAGACGAGGGTAAGACAGAGCAGTGGGGTGACGTGAGATGAGGGTAAGACAGAGCAGCGGGGTGACGTGAGACGAGGGTAAGACAGAGCAGTGGGGTGATGAGACCAGGGTAAAACAGCAGTGTGGTGACGTGAGATGAGGTTAAGACAGAGTAGTGGGGTGACGTGAGATGAGGTTAAGACAGAGTAGTCGGGTGACGTGAGACGAGGGTAAGCCAGAGCAGAGGGGTGGCGTGAGACGAGGGTAAAACAGAGCAGTGGGGTGACATGAGACAAGGATAAAACAGCAGTGGGGTGACGTGAGATGAGGGTAAAACAGAGCAGTGGGGTGACGTGAGACGAGGGTAAGACAGAGCAGTGGGGTGACGTGAGACGAGGGGGGTATTGGGGGGCAAGGGAAGTATGGGGGAAAGCAATAATCTCAGTTTTAGTAGGATTTGGTACAAGAAACGATGGCAGAGGCGCATTCTCATATAGAAGAATCAGGTGAGTCTGAGAAGGAAGAAAAGTAAAAAAAAAAAGATGTGGGAAAGGAGTCGATAAGAAAGGACTAGTGCAAATAGAAAAGAGCACAGGGCCAAGTACCGAAACATCCTGGACACCGTAGGAGAGAGACAGAGGGGAGGAGTAGTCACCCACCCAAGACACAAAGTAAGTGCGATCCAAAAGAAAGGAGTGAAGCCAACGGGTGGCAGGGTCCGCAAATCTGAAGGCGGAGAGAGCCGGACGCAGTGTACGTTGATCGACAGTATCAAAAGCCGCAGAGAGATTGAGAAGAATACGAAGAGACGAAGATTTATTGTGGTCACCTGTGAGAAAGAGAAGAGCAGATTGGGTCGACTGGGCAGGACGAAAGCCAGATTGGGTTGGGGGGGGGGGGGGGAG